>NC_141866.1:10197672-10501839 GCF_024713525.1 Acromyrmex echinatior
TAAAGTTACTTTATATATATTTATTTATTGTCAGACATTTAAGGAAAAAGGCTTTTTAAATATTACATTGAACTATATTTTGTTTATTTCTATACATATTATATGTATAAGTTATATGGGCATCAATATATTAGCTATTCTAGTTAACATTTCATTGTTTAACTATGGAGTAATGATATATTTTAGATTGCCTTAATGAACTTATTTTTCGGTTATACCTTTTCCAAGAAGTTCTCATTATCATGTATTTTTCGTCAATTTGTGCCAATTTATTTAATCTCATCTCATTTCTCTTTTATCATTTCAGGGCTTTGAACAAGAGTTCCCTGAAGAAATGGGGCGTGATACCGATGTCCGAATATTCGGATCCTTATCATAAAAGGTGAAAATAAACGCATGAAAAAATTTTATTTAATCGATTAAATTTAAATTTAAAAAAGAAAATTTCAGACAGCCAGATTGTTCGTTAATGATACATGATCTGTCAAATTTACTTTAAATATGAAGTCGTTTGTACTACTTTCCTTTATAATTCTCTATAATAATTTATTTTCCTTTGCGCATAGACCAATGACGATGGGAGAGATTGGCTGTTTTCTGAGTCATTATATCGTATGGCAAAAGGTAATAAAAGGCACTCTTGAGTGGAAAAAAAAAATTAATTACTGACGTAATATATATTATTAGGTACTAGAGCACGGTTATAAAAGCGTTATGGTGTTGGAGGATGATGTTCGCTTCGAGCCATTCTTTCGACAGAAAGTCGATTATGTTTTGGCGGAATTGTCTAATCTCAAACTTGAATGGGATTTGATGTAAGTCATATTTAGTAAAATTTATTATTTTCCAATCATCAAACTATTTTGTTAATAGTTATATTGAAAAATCGAAGAAAAAAGATTGAAATAAAAAGAGATTGAAATAAAAAAATTAAAGCTTTGTTGTATTAGTTTGTAATTATAGCAGTGATAAAATTGATTTAATAATTTTCTCGCTCTTTTTGAATTTTATGGCAATGAAAGTAAATTTATTTGAGGAAAATTAATTCTGAGAGACATCGGATCTAAAATTGGCACGTTACATTTTTTCACAATTTTATTTTAGATACATGGGAAGAAAAAAATTGGTGAAGTCAGAGAATCTAGTGGAAGGATCTAAATTTTTGGTACGAGCAGGATATAGTTACTGGACTCTTGGTTACATCTTGTCGGAAAGCGGAGCGAAAAAATTGATCGATGCTATGCCTCTCGAGAAATTAATTCCCGTTGATGAATTCCTTCCGATTCTCTCGGATACGCATCCTGAGTATGTGAAATGATTGATGTTCAAAGTTTTAGGAAATGTATATACATATCTCATTTCGTGGAAAAATCAATATTTGAATTCGAACCAAAAGAGATTAATTTCAGGAAATATATACATATGTATATATGTATATATGTATAAATTATTTATACATATATGTATAGATTAATGATAAATCTCATAAAATTCGATTGAACGTTGTAAAAGTTGCGATTTCATATTATATAATGTATCCTTAGTAAGAATGACTTGATGAGTCTTAATATTCATTTTGACATTTTAATAGGAAACAGTGGGCGGCTCAATTTCCCACTCGGGATTTGATTATCTTATCTACAAATCCACTTTTAATTTATCCGTCACATTATACCGGCGAGGATGGACACATTAGCGACACGGAAGACTCCAAACTCGTTCATGATACTTTTATTGATAACTTGGAAAAAAAAGAAGAACTATAATCAAAAGGAAATTATAAGATAAAAAAAATAGCAATTTATCTAGTCGATGAAATCTGCCAATAATCTATTTTATATAACAAATTGAAACATTTTTTAACGTAAAATACCTATACTGCCGTTATATTGCCATGTACTATTAATTTGTAGTTTATAATCGATTAGCATATAAGATACGGCCATTTAAATGTCGCCAGTTTTTTATGATTATACAAACAGCAACGATAATGCACCAGTGGCGAAATAAAACACCTGCATTGATTTATATTTAGCACGAATGATGTTTAAGAATTAATTTCTCATTAATTATTGCGAAAATTGTAAATTGACTTTTCGATTCACACAGTTCAGTTTGCTTTATGTGTCCATGAGAGATGATGCAGTCATTATTTGGGCACAGTGTACAGGAATACCTTATATATCTTATATCTTTTCGCAGAAAAAGAAGATGCCATAGTTTTATAGATTCCTTTGAAGACATATTTGTTTAAGTATAGATATTATGCGAATAAACATATAAATATACTCTTTTATCTAATATCGATTTTTATAGTAAGAATAACATAAATCATTGCTCGCAAAACATTGCATAAAATTCGAAAAAGTGTTTTTTTTTAATACTTTTACATATATTGTATGTATCAACATTGTAAAAAAATATTTGAATGTATATCATACCTAAAAATGTGCCAAATAAAAACATTTTTTAAATATTTCGTTGATGACTAATCGTACAAGAATGTTATCACCTTTGAAGAAAAAGCTCATATAGAACATAAAAGTCTGTACACATTTTTTATATTTTTTAAAAAAACATTAGCTAATGTTGGGATAATGTTAAAACATGTGATTTCCATATAACATCTAAATGTCAATTAAAATTCTCAGATAGTTCTTATATGAGGCATATACAATATTGTCTAAACTCTAAAACATTTTTTAAATATTTCATTGATAACTAATCGTACAAGAATGTTATCACCTTTGAAGAAAAAGCTCATATAGAACATAAAAGTCTGTACACATTTTTTATATTTTTTAAAAAAACATTAGCTAATGTTGGGATAACGTTAAAACATGTGACTTCCATATAACATCTAAATGTCAATTAAAATTCTCATAGTTCTTATATGAGGCATATACAATATTGTCTAAACTTTTCGTGAACCACGTGAATGTTTTGTAAAACTTATGTATATATATATTTTTTTTTTTCTCGACTGTCGGTTCTCCGACTACTAGGCCTTGACGGTAGAAAAGGAGTAGGGTTTTCTGTACATACACAAAAACACACGCACGCACGCACGCACGCACGCACGCACGCACGCACGCACGCACGCACGCACGCACGCACGCACGCACGCACGCACGCACGCACGCACGCACGCACGCACGCACGCACGCACGCACGCACGCACGCACGTACCAATCTGTACTATATTTTTCACATTATAATACCATTATTTTCATATCAGCATTAAATACACGAATTGTGATTCATTGCACCTCCCGAACGAACCTATCCTATTTTGCGCTCCGAAGTATCCAACGAGCTACGTCTATGCACAAAATTAAGGGTGTTACAAACATTTTTATTTTGTAAATTATTTAATTAGAATTTTTACACAATAAATAACAGTATGCGATTAAATATATATTGAAATACAAATGTTTTAATTAAATACAAATATACGAATTTTATAAATACGTATACAGTATATGTATATATTGACAAATTTACAAAATAAATTTCTCTGTAGTGTATTCGTTATGTAGTAATGCGGTAGTACAATGAATTTGTTTTTATACGGTAATACGAATATTTTAATAAATAAATCGCTCATTTTCTTGCTTAGTAACACATAAAAATATTTGAAACGACAATAGTGACGAGCAAAACTATAAGGATGTAGACATGCTTAAAGCTATATAGGTATTTTCTTAAAGATACAATATGGTTAACGTTTTGACTTCACAGAGTCTTTTTCAAAATCCATATAAAATCTAAATCGTATACAGGAATAATTTAACGATACATACAGTCGCTCTTAGTAAACTATCGTTAAGAGACCAAAATAGATAAATTGATCTTTATATTTCATCTACTTTGTGCGGAAGGCCTTATTAAATATCTTCAAAAAATTTCAAAATTTTTGTTGTCAAACAATAAAATGAAATTGATAGGAGATTCACTATTAATCAGTGAAAATTAATAATACGTCTAAATTGAAGTAGTTATCAGGTCTAAATAGTAAATTATCTGTAGTCAGTATAAATTATAAGGAATAAATTATAGAGAAATAAGAAATATAAAACAATGAATAACAAAATGATGAATCCTGATAGCTATAAGAGTCAGTGCGAGAAACGTAGAATTTTCGTTTTAAATGTATACTTCTATTGTAATAAAACGTTATAAGTAAAATAAAATTTCCGCACACTCTTAGGCTAATTCTACAATGTGCTTTTTGTTTTTTGTTTCTTGCTGTTTGTCTCTTGTCTTATTGATCAAAAAGTCAAGAGCAAACAGAGACAAACAGCAAGAAACACGAAACAAAGAGTACATTGTAGAATTAGCCTTAAATATCGGAATAGCATGCCAACTTAGCACATTTCTTGCTTTTTGCAATAATTTTAACATTAATAATAACACTGCTTCTTCATCCATTCGTTGTAGATTTACAAAAACAGTTTCTGAATATTGGTTTCAATTTTTAGATTCAACCAACTCAGTTAAACATGCTGTTCCGTTCCGTAAAAATTTTCTCTACCCGTCTCATGTAACCAAAATGCAATGAAATTTTGGTAACAAAATATATTTCACTCTTATAATTCAGTATTTTTGAGTATTCAAAGTAATGTTACAGGTAAGATAATTACACAAATTACTGCTTTAGTCGCATTAAAATAATGAAGTATCGATTAAATTAAGCAAATTAGTTTGCGACCGAGGCGACATTCCATTTGTTTCCATTCCATTTTGGTTACATGGGATGAGTAGAGAAATTTCTTACGGAACAGAATTGTAGTGAACTCAATTTTATAATAAAAAATCTGTTCTGTGTACATGGGACGGCATCTCTCTGAGAATTGCACACAAATTGAGGATTCAGCCAATTAGAATGAAACGGATTAAAATTAAAACTAGGGATAAACCAAATCGTAAAATTACTGGATACCAGCCATTAAATATCTGAGAAGGCAATTTCTTCGAGTCGGATATCCGACATTTTCCAAATATCTGACCGGATTCCGAAAAAAAATGTCTTCTAAAAAAAAGCCTATATTATAAAGAAAAAGATTATAATTTTGCGATAATGTATAAGATATTATTATAGCATCATGAATATGTATACTTATTTCTAGAACATTTGTATACGAAAAAATCAACAATTTAATGATATCAAATTTCAACCGGATATCTCCCCCCCCCCCCCGGATAATAGTGATATCCAGTTGGATAGTAAAAAAGTGCCGATTAATATCGGATACTGGATACTTTTCGGATATCCGGTGCATCCCTAATTAGTACTATCTGATTGGTTAGATTCTATTTCTTAATTCGCAATCCTCAATCTCCAATGCGTAGTGTGACATGAACATTAGGGTGCCTATCTATGCAGCGGAATAGCGTAAGGTCCTACGCACAATGGAGGAAATATTAGGAATAGGAATAAATATTGAGATTTCAACCTATCACAAACCATGTATTCTAATGTAACTGATAGGTTGAAATCTTAATATTTATTCCTGTTCCTAATATTTGTTTTATTATGCGCAGGCCCTAACGCGGAACGAGAGCAAAACCATGGGGAAAGTATACTTCTATTATGAGCAAAACTAATTACAAGTGCATCAATTGCAGTTGTCAAACGTATATGACACAGAATCAATGATGATAGATTACTGTCATCACTAGTTCCATGTTTACGGTATTTTACGGCATGTGGAAGGGATACGGCGGCAAGCGAGTCACACAAATGCTGGATTCACATTGGATCCGACGTGCGTCGTACGATGTTTTGCAACCAATAAAAAGCAGAATTTTATTTTGTATCGATGATACGAAGCAAAATCCTGTTGCAAAGTCCTGTGTTTGATTGGTTGCAGAGCGTCGTACGACGCACATCGGATCAAGTGTGAATCCAGCAAAAGGTAAGAACCCCCGTCCGTATGCGGTCGTGATGCAGTCAACTTCAGGTGGTAAAAGAGAGCGGATATTTCTTTCTGGGCGCTTATTTCAAGTGATTGAAAGTGCTTCCTCGACCGCTCGACGTGTATCGTTAAGGAACAATCTGGATAATATGTAACTTTTAATAAATTGTAATCATATGCCCCTCTCATTAATACTAAATAGTATAAATCATGTCAAAACGCGAGATATTAGTTGTTTACGATTTTCTAAGGGTGTTATGTAACGTGTTTATAAACTTGAACTTGAACTAAGTGCATTTGATAAACGCAATATCATCACGAAAATATTACTTTTCGAATTAAAAAAAAAATATTTCATTTACATTAAAAAAATATTGATCTTTCGTCATTATATGTTGTGCAATTTTAAAATAATTTAGAGTAAAAATGCTCGCATATTAAGTATATTATATAAATTAAACAATGTCGTGGCTTATTTTGAACTTATAATTAGAATAACTTTAAATTAACATAATTAACATAAGAATATAAATATTAAATAATACTCTAAACAAACACACATATTAATCTAATATAATAAAAGTTTGTCTAATATAATAAATGTTTCTATAATTTACGTACATTAATTGTTCCATTTTTTCTATGAACATTTTTAATCTCTCTAATTTTAAATCATGCAGACTAAATTTAAACGTAGAAAAAATAGAACAATTAATGTATGTAGATTATAGAAACATGACAAACTTTTATATAAAGATTATGCATTTCACGGATTTCCTTTGTGTTCAGATCATTCTTGAAATGCCAACGTTTCGTGAACCTTGCAGTCCACTTCATCAGGACAAGGAGCAGCTTGGTAGAAGGAGCCTGATACTGTATGTGTCAAATTCAATGTCGATTTCATTATCATTTCTCATTGGGTTGTGTGTGCTACGGCACTCGCCCATGGTGGATGTATAAAAAGTGTGCTCTTGCGCATTTTGAACATAAGAAGAGCGATATCCAGAAGCCGCCATGTTGCCGCGGTTATTTGAAGTCGGCACTATGTCACTATGTAATTATGTTAAGTTTTTTCCGTTGGAAATCGAAAAAAATGTAAATTTCTGCATCCTTTTTTTCGGAAACTATTTGTACACGTTTTTACTCGACACATACTTATACTCCGCAATATGTCATTTCAAAGTTACTGTGATGTAAAAATGAGCTCATCTGATTATGCGCAGAACGATACGAAATGAAAATACTTTTTATACTTTCACCATAGATTTGCCGTCTCTTGCCACCGTATTTCCTAAACATGTCGTAAAATGCTGTAAATGAGCCTAATCTGACATAGGTGATGGGGACCTATTTCTTTCTTTCTAATTGGTTAAGGGTGGAAAAGGACATTGATCGGAATCTGTAGCGTGTGGAAGTATCATCTTTAATTTTATGATCTTAAAATTTATATGAGAAAATGCACGTGCAGCGTCGGCATGACCACCCAGAATCTACCCCTGAGCGTCGCGTCTGAAGTGTCGCTTCTTAAATTTTGTGATCACGGACTTGAGAATCGTGACTTGATCGTTAAAAAGTTATCTTGGCGCCGGTCTTACGCTTCCAATGACATATTTATTATTATTTGTTTTTTTTAGCCGAGCAGTGTCCGAGGGGCATAAACTCGGTATACTTTTGGTCCCGCCGCTCGTGCACGTGCACCGATTTTTAGTTTATCTCGGAGCGACATTACGAAGAGATATTGGATCTTTCGTTTTAGTTTTTAGTGTGGGAAAAGAAAATTTTTAATCTTCTCTAGGCTATAATACTCAATTTATACGGTATTTGCAGCTATCTTTTTATTTTAACGAATTCCAGATCTCCACGAGAGAAAAGAGTCGTGAGAGTCCGCTAGCCATAACAATAGTATGCACATACATTATAATTATTTTTAACATTGTAAAAGAATCGATGTTTATTTAAAAAAAAGATCACTTTAATATCATTTCAATATCATTTTAATACCTGTGAAAAAATCATAAAGTCCCCCTCTAATAATCATATACTTTCACGTGAAACTTTTCACATTTCATTTTTCACTTTTTATTTTTCATTTTTCATTCATTGAGATTTCATGTGAAACATTTTACGTATAGCGATTATATATGTAATTTACCCTGACAAAGTAGACATTATTTTTTATATATGCACGTATATACCTATATATAACTTTTCTTCCGTCAATACAATATTAACAATCTTGTTCTTCTTTTTCTTCTTCTTATCTACGACAGTCACGGGCAGATTACAATTCCGAAGTATATTTATTGATTCTCTAGAGTTCCACCTTTTCGCCACTTCGATATGGCGGTTCACGTGAATAATTTCACAGTTTGGAGAGTTACATGATCCCATAGAATTGTACATGATCAATAAAGTTTACGTGAAACGTTTCATTTTTCACGCCCTAAAAAAAAAATTACATAATCGATCCTCTGCTTTTGACCTTTTTGAGATAAACTTCCAGCAAATTCGAATGTTTCATGTATTTTTTAATAAAGCTACTTTAATAACATTTATCTTTTTAATACTTGTGAAAAGATCGTAAGGTCCCCTTCTACTTGTGACCTTTTCAAGATAAATTTTCAGCGAATTCGGATGTTTTATATTATACCGATTGTAAAAAAAAAATCAATTCTTTTACAATGTTAAAAATATAATTTGAAAAATAAAAAATATTTTAAGAGAATGGTATAAACAGAAATATTTTTCTTTTTATCTAGTCAACCTAATGCATAGTAAAGACCAAGTTTTTATAGTTTTTCTGAAAACCTGAATAACAAATTGTCAAACTTAAATGTAGGTACGCAGGAGAAACCTTTCAGCCTCTTTTCAAATAGAAAAAGGAATTATGCGTTCTCAGTGTGTATCCTTAAGAAGATAAAAGACGTGGATCAGATAATCGCAAATCAAAGATCATAAAAGAGGTAATATTGAAATAAAACATTAATTAACATAATTTTATATATTTTAATATAATCTGATAGAGAAATAGAATATTCTGAAGAAAGTCTTTTAGTTCTCCCTTGAAATAATTGAATTTATTTATTTTAGAAGATTTTATTAACCTTGCCCGGGGATAACGGATGGTTATAATTCGTTTGGAATCGTGGAACAGTTCCGAAAATAACATCAAAATCTGTTTGCAAACTTTTGCAAGGATCATCATTGCGTTTTCTGGTCAGCGATCAGATTATCTCTTAACTTCTAGGTTCACATCCAGTTTCTTTCAAAGTTTTTTGATCTATAATTTCTTTCATCAGTGTACCATCCATTGCGGTGGAAAAATTTTCCATTTCTTGCTCCCTTCATCAATTAAAGAGCAGTTACCTCATTAATACAGAATTTTTTTTCGAGATTACTTTTTAATAATTATGGACCGGTATTCATAATCAGATCTTATATTCAAGACTGTCTTAGGTACAGTCTTAAAAAAATCATAACCCAATCAGAGGACCTTATTAGCATCTAAGACATTAAACGGATTACGAATATCCATGAATTTACGATCAATCAGCCGAGAATTAGGAGCTCACAGCTGGAAATGCTAACATAACAGTCATTAATTGGGAATATAGACCTATTCTGCTACCCAATCTGTTTTGGCCTACTGAAAGAAGGGTGTATCTTCTTTTTTTGTTTTTATGCTAACGCCACGTGTATCAATGACACAATAAAAAGCTTTCGATTCTACATCTTCTTGATATTTATGTTTGCGTAAATTTTGGAAAAAAATTTTTATTAAAATTATTGAAGTAATTCTAAAATAATTTAAACGTTGATTTTAAATAAAAAAATAATGAAAAAAAAATTGTGTAATGGATTATAACAATGTTCGCGATTATTCATAAATAAGATATATAATCATTCGAAATTTACAATGATTAAGGTGCATATTATGGAGTCATTTGGCATGGATTCTATTTGGAATTGTTCTATTATACCTTTGATTTCTCGAGAGAAAACGGAATTCCAATAACATGATGCCAATGGAATAGACTTACACATAGAATTAAACAACAATCGATACTGTTCTAACAAAGCAAGACCAAAGCTGACGAATTACGGCGTCCCCGGCAAGAGAAGTCCAAAAGTCGCCCTCCCCCCCCCCCCTCACCTTTCCTTACGGCTTTATCGATTATGTTTTTGCTCGTAGGGGAAACTCAGATATCCGGCTCGGCTGCGCGACATTTTACGAAAAGCGTAATATGTATAAAAACTCACAATCTTCGATCACTGCACCGGAGCACAGTGGGGAAAAAAATTACTATTAAAAAATTACGATCTGCAGTAATAATATTTAAAATTATTATGTTGACATAATAAAAGACCCCGCACTATCCTATATATGAAATTGGATGAAATTAAATGGTTTTCTCATATGTTATAGCTTATGACCTACTAAACAAACATAAAATTTTAACGCAAAAATGTGAACAGTTTTCGTGTTCGATACAGTCGCTGACATCTTATCATAAAAAACTTAATATTTCTAAACGGCTAAACCTAAAATAGATAAAAATATAGTGTTTTGAAAAGGTCTCAACAAGGATTATAAGAAAATGAAGGAAAAAATTGGGAAATAATAAAATCTTAAAAAATCCGAGTTGACATACCTTAACGTCAACCCGTCAAAGTCAAACTGATGAAGCTAGCGGCTTTTTAAACTTTACAACTTTTATCTAAAATATTTTTTATAAATCTTATAGTTTTCCAGATTTTGCCGTCTCGGAACATTTTATGTTCCTTATATGATTATACATATATGGTGCCACATATAATTATATCTCACATATAATTACATACTATTATATACGTCGCTCTTCCTGTCAGTTCCTTTGTAGTTGCTCGAAAAGAGCAATAGACGGCTTTATTACTACATTTTGAGAAAGAAAAAGGATTGATGTATGGATCTGGCATGCAGATTAGCATAAAACAGTTGTAAGTTTTCAAAAAAATGTTATTTTTCTTTATCAAAAAATTAGGCATTTTTCTCAAAACGACAATTTTCGAGCGGCGTGAAATGTTCAGCTCAAACAACTTTTAAACAACGAACTACTCCTTGCGTACATATAGGCTGTGGTCGAAATCTCGCTACAAATACTTTGAAGCATTTGATGGACCAATTAGAAAAAAGAATTTTACAAATTGACCAATTAAAAAAAACACTTCAAAGCGTTTGCAGCATTGCGTTGATCATATCCATATTCTAGTATGTTCTTCATAGTACGAACTTATTTTTACATAAATATTTTAAAAATAAACAATTGTTTTTTAGTACCATTTATTTTAAAACGCAGCTTTTTTTGAAATGTCACTATTTTTTTATTTTTGCCTTTTTTAACTTAAAAATATAGGTTCATGTTGAGCGTATATTCATTAACTAATATTTCCATTTTGAATTTTTCATTTCAGATAAGAATAGCAGTCCCTACATTCCATGGCGCGAAGCATCATTTTTTTTAATAGTTGGACATACATCCTTATAACATTAATATTTAAATATATATTATAAAAATAAAATTTTTTGTCAAATTTATAATTATAAATAAATAATAAAGTATACTGAAAATTTCAAAGAGATCGATTCAATACATTCTTCACAATAAATTTCCGAAAATTGATGAATTTTTAGCTATTTATTTGAGTTTCCCCCCTTAAGTTGCATACTATCGGGTTACTAAAAGTCGATTGTTTATCGCTTTCGTCTTCAATATCAAGCTTGCTTTTTTTAAACTAAAAAAACCCGACATTTTCCACATAAAATATCATGAACAACAATTTGTTGTTTTCGATCGTACATTACTTTCTGCGAACTACGTCTACTCACTTAAATTTACAATGTTATAAGAACTTTATGTTCTATGAAAGCAAAAAACAACATATCAGGCTAATGGAAAAGCAGATATAAGTTTTATCAAAATGTGCTTTATCGTAATAGTCCCTATCTCCCTCTCTATTGACGCTCTTGTAAGTTCCATTCTCACATATGCTCAATAGAAAGAGCATCAAGGATGAAATCAACATATCAAAGATCGTGTAGGGGGGATATAATTTACACACATCATTATACGTCAATATTCACTCAGTATTCGCTCAGTAGTCGCTCGATAACCATGAACATTAGCTTTGAAGGAAAACGCATTCTTGTGACCGGCGCTGGTCAGGGTACGTCTTTTTTTCCATATTAATTTATATAATTTTATGAATTTGAATTTTTGTGTTAATTTTTCTCGTAAGGTACTTTTAAAATTAAAAAAATCAGTACTTCTCTTAAATACATTGTATCGCCGTTGCTATAGTTTGCATTGAAATCAATGAGATCGAGAATATCTATTATATAAAATAATACAATAATGAAAGAGCAAAAAGGTGCAATAATATCTAACATTGACTTTAAAACATTGTACTTTATTAACAAAGGTTACAATAAGTCTATCTGTTTATGAGAGAGAGAGAGAGAGAGATTAAAAAAATCGATATCACACAATTTAAAAAATTCTTTTTCGCGTGCAATTTTGATAAATATTTTTTGGACTGAATAGTAATAATACGTATAGTAATAATACGTATTATTAGTAGGGGGACCGGAAAGTAATGTCGTTTAACCTTAAAATATCTTTGGCATGACTTTGAAGTGCGCAATGAGCTGATAAATGACAAACGAATATGCGCAGAAACGACATTACTTTCCGGTCCCCCTAATATAATAAAATTGATAGTAATAATGCGTATAATAAAATAAATGAGGCTTTCGATTTTTTAAATAATTATAAGTACGAATATATACAGGATGTCTATAAAGTCCCACCCAGACTATGTATCTCGGAAACAGTTTTAGATATGAAAAAATGTTTCAGACTAAAGTTGTAGAACATTAAGGATATATGATGAAAATATGGATTTGACCTTGAGTGGCCTTTTCGAGGCTAGATCAATGTTGTTTTCTTAAACGTCATTTTTTATTTCATATTGTTGTAGTTTACCTCGAAAGTTTTTCAAAACGCTATAATAAAATATTTTTTCTTTAAGTACTTTTCGTGTTATGAGAATTGAAAGTTATAATTCCGCCGGCATTAATATTATCCAAGGTATCCGACCGACTATTCAGAAACTCATGACCTGGATAATATTTATCAAGATCAAGGCCATTGGTGATTTTCTTATCTCTTATTTTCATTTTTACGTAAAAATGAATTTTTAATGCAAAAATAAAAATAGGAGCAACAACCAATGGCTTTGATCTTGACAAATATTATCTAATGATTCTAAACAACAGGCGACTTCAAGAAGTTTAGTCGCCGGTCGGATAATGCTAATGCCGGCTGTATTGTAGCTTTCAAATCCTGTAATTCGAAAAGTACTTAACAAAAAAATATTTTATTATACAGTGTTTTGAAAAGCTCTTGAGGTAAGCTATAAAAGTTTAAGAAAATAACGGTCACATTGATCTAGTCTTCAGAAGATCACTCAAGATTAAATCCATATTTTTATCATATGTTCCGCTTAATGTCCTATAACTTTTGTTTGAGATATTTTTCCATATATATAAAGCCGTTTCCGAGATATATGGCCGGGACATTTATATATAGAACCCCATTTATATATAGACACCCTGTATACATATATATAGATATTTTATTTTGTGATAAAGTACCTATTTTCTTATCATAATTGTATGCAGGAATCGGGAAGGAAATAGCCCTTCGTCTCTCTAAATATAAGGGACAAGTGTTTGCTCTCTCGAAAACAAAAGAAAACTTAGATAACTTGGTGACGATTGATCCGAAGATTCAACCTATTTGCGTTGGTCTTCGTGATTGGAATGCAACTAGAAAGGCTGTTCAAAGTATCCTGCCAATCGATCTATTGGTCAACAACGCTGGTGTCACGTGTGTAACACCATTTGTGGACGCTACGTGCAAGGAATTTGATTTCATTTTCGATATCAACGTGAAAGCTGCATTCAATGTAGCCCAAATTGTAGTCAAAAACATGATCGAACGCAAATGCGGTGGCAGTATCGTAAATATATCGTCGCAAGCTGGTCAGGCAGCATTGAAGGACCACGCCACTTATTGCATGTCAAAGGCAGCTCTTGACATGTTGACGAAGTAAGATATATAATTATTAATCTCCGTAATCTATAAAAGTTTGACGTTTAACCAATATATTTGGCAATTAGCAAAAATTGGATTTATCATGAATCAATGTATGCGCAGATATAAAAATACAGGCTGTTGAAAAAAATGATCAGAAAAATATGATTGAAAAATGACTTTTAATGATCATTTTGGAGTCATTTTGACATCATTTTGATATCATAATGACTTAAACTTATTCTGCTTATTCTGCTGGGGTTCGATTAAATTTTCCATATTGATAAATTTGATGTCAATTTTTTTTTAATTTGGAAAAGATTTAATTAAAATTTTATTAAAATAAAATATAGAATAAGATGATATGTATACTACTTATTTTTATCTATTAAGGTTTTTCAATTCTGAATTTTTATTTTCAGTCTTTTGTTATTTAACTCTGTATTAATTATCCAGTATTTTCGAAAAAAGTTGATTTTAAATTCATCGAAGATGTCTTTTTTTGGAACATGTTAGTTTCCCACTTTGTGATATTTTCAGGACGATAGCCCTCGAAGCAGGTCCGCATAACATAAGAATCAATAGTGTCGGTCCTACAGTTGTGATGACGGACATGGGAAAAATGGCTTGGAGCGATCCACAGAAAGCACAAGATATGCTCAACAAAATTCCACTCGGTCGATTCGCTGGTACGTCACATATTTTAATCGAAAGAAATTAAAGAATTTAATTTAATTCATTACTTTTCCATCGAATTAATATACGTATAAATACGAGATAAGTTTTATCCGTGAATAATTCGTAAATATTATGAATACTCTGTAATACGGAGTTTACAATATATTATAGAAATCGTAAGCGATTGTAAGATCTTAAGTTGTAGAAAATTGACCAATCATAGTCGATTATTCTTCTTATATTCGACTATGATTGATTAATTTTCTATGACTTAAGACCCTAAACCATTATGACTTCTATTCCGCATTAATGTTCGTAATTTGTTTGTCATTCGTAATTTATAATAGCATCATTCACATAATTTAAATCTGTAACTGTAATATAAAAATTTGTAGAATGAATTTTGAAATATCTCTGGTGGAAAAAAATTTTTTATGAAAAATTACATAGATTTAGATAAGATCTTAGAAATTCTTATTTTTTTGTAGATATTCGTAGTGAGATGTAAAGTGGCATTGTTTGAGAGCAGAGAATTTCTAGGTTTTTTCAAACAAACAACATCATTCTACGTCTCATTACGAATATTTATGAAAAACTAATAATTTCTAAAATCTTGTCTCAATCTATTAGGTGTTGGAATTAATTCGTAGCGTTTTTTAATGAAAGAATGTTATTTATTTCACATGAGCATTAAAAAATACATTAATGAAAGTACTTCCCATCACTTGTAAAACGCTACGAATTAATTCCAACACCTAATACAATATATAATTTTTCCGCCAGGAATGTAGTAATCGTCTTATGAATTAAAACATATCGTTCATTAATTCAGGATTATTCCACATGATAATACTTAATTATATAACATTTCGTCACAAGTGTTTTATCATTTACTAAATATATGATTTTCGTATCAACAAAACATGTTGACATACTGATATATGATCCATCGGTAGTAAAAAGAATATAGATAACTGACAGCTAGCATTCGACATCCCATACAGCACAAACTTACAGCATCATTGCAGAAACGTTGCAACATTACTCGTTTTTGTTTTGTTTGGAGAAAATCATAAAAAAGAAAATGTAGTTAAATAAGTAATAAAAAAGTACAAATATGACTACGTTTTATCTTTTTTGCGATTTTTTCCAAAACGAAGTAAAAACGAGTATATCTCTACAGGACTTTTTTTCTCAGTTTATCGATCTACAGGCTTCCAAAGTTTAGACATTTAAATTCCGGACACCCTGTATATATATATATATATATATATTAGGTGTTGGAATTAATTCGTAGCGTTTTACAAGTGATGGGAAGTACTTTCATTAATGTATTTTTTAATGCTCATGTGAAATAAATAACATTCTTTCATTAAAAACGCTACGAATTAATTCCAACACCTAATATATATATATATACCTGCATATAAAATATTTGCAATTAAGTGTAAAATATAATAATTATATAAAATTATATATAATGTAAAACAATATAATATATTATAGGACCGTATATGTAATAAACATATGACACAAACTATAGAAATCAATGCCTTAAACGATCTAGCTGGATTTTAAATACTTGTATGATTCTATGTGAAGTCATATACTATGTATGTAGTTTCTTTGAAATGATCGCCGAAATGATTTTTCGGTCTTGAAACGTTAATTCTACTAAACTACCGCATGATAATATCAATAGTATGAGTTAAATTGACTAGCAATTTAACAATTTGATGTTTTTTTCACATCTTGGAACGATCTTAATAATGCTGAATAACATATTAAAATTTGTAAGTAATTAATTCTTATTGCGAAAAATATTACCTCGGCCGGAAGTCGAACCCGGATCTCTTGCTTAAGGCATTGATTTTTATATAGTTCGTGTTATCACATACGGTTTTATAAAATATTATATAGAACTTATTTTACTTTTTATTTTTTCATTAATTTACAAACATTCGAACTATTGCATCTAACATTATATTTTGTGAATTTTAGTTATAAAAAAAGCAAACAATTTTTTTAATCGGTTCAAAATATGGTGTTGTAGATATTGATGAGATAGTTGATCCTGTTGTATATTTATTAAGCGACCGAAGTTCCATGATCAATGGCGTCTACTTGCCCATCGACGGTGGTTTCTTAGCTACATAAACAAAAATTATCATCTTTAAGAAAGAAAAAAAACATTCTATTACTACAGGTACAGTAATCTCCATTTCCAAAATTCAATATTTGTGGAAATCGTGCTGTAAATGATAGTAATTACTTTGTTGTAATGATACGCATATAAAAGAACTAATAAAGATTACTACAATATAGTTATGTCTTTAATTAATGTAAAGTTCAATCTCTCTCGAATTATCAAAAAGAATTGAAGGATTATCAAAAGGATATCAAAATTGACAATAAAACAAGTAAGCTTCGTTTGTTTCAGTTTAATTTAAAAAAATGCTTTGTTTCTTCTCTTCTTCATCGTCAACTAGATTCGACAAACAGGCGGCGACAGAGAAAGCCGTGAACGGACGAGACAACCACTCGTATTGGCGAGTATGTGACTCTTTCTCTCGCAATCTTCGAAAATATTCTACCCCAAAATACTAACGTACGTACGTATAATTATATAATTCACGAGCTCTTCTCTGCCGTGGTTGCATCCGACCTAAAGAACGCTTTTCTTTCGGCTCCTAATTTGCTCCTACGGTGAACATAACGCGATGAAGAAACTGAGAATATGTATAGTAAACGAAACAATGGAAATTGAATTTATCTCTTGATTCGCCGCTTGCACATTTTTCATATCGAGATGTGTCTCAAATTACCGGGTGTCCGAAAAAGTATATGTACATATGTATTCACACGCACGTCATGTCAATTATTGCGCGTGTGACATCAGATTTCAAATTTTATAAAAAATTTAATCGAGAGTCTAATTAGTTAATTATACTTGTTCAAATTGAAAGACATATTTGAATTGAGATCTTGCAGATAAGAAAAATAAAGTAACGTACGTAAATGATTTATGATTTACATCTACATATATCTTTTCTTCGACAAAATGATTTTTGTTTGATTAAGTAACGGTTGTACAATTCTTAATGTTGGCTAAGAATAAAAATAAATGTAGTATCTTATATAAAGACATTACATTCAGAATTATTTTACATAATACATATCAGACTTATAGTGCAGTGTTTGTGTTATATTTCACAATGTTACATAAAAGAAAACAAAGTTTTCTAATTCAAGACTACGACGTATTTGACGATGAGTCGTATGTCGTGAATGTAAATTATAAGAATCAAAATAATAATAATAATTGGATTCTTTCTATTTTTATCATCTTTGATTTTAGAAATCGAAATACCTGACAGGCATTGCCGATCTTTAATTGCAAATTAAAAGATCACGATTTTTCCAAGTAAAATTTAAGCTTAGAATGACCGTTCGAAATTTTTATCAGATATAATTCTTTTCGGGACACCTTGCTGCGTAAATACTAAAATATCTCGGTACGAACCAAGTGTTGAATGTAAAACGAGTTTAATTAAAATATGTAATACCTGTATTTGATCTACTACGAGACACGTTTAAACGATATGGACGCGTGCGACATATCTTAAAACATTTCTTAAAACAAATTCGCATATTTGCATTGAGACAGATAACCAATTTGTTATCGCCAAAACACATTTTACTCGTAATCACTTTTAATCGATTTCACCAAGTAAAACTTAAACGAATAACAATATTGCGTTTTGTTATCTCACCAGACATTTCTTGATCGTCTTAATTATACTTTCAGCCAGGATAACGCGAAAAGATCGAATTTCCTAAACGCATCTTTCTTCCAAACAACGTTAACGCTGCTAGCTTTCATTTACATTAATATCGCAAATTATTATAGATTAACAAGCAGAGTTCTTTCGCTGTCTCGCGCTCTCGCTTCCACTTATCGTAAACGCGATAAATTGCTTTATTTATATTATTAAATAAATCTTCTATGGATACAGCATTGCCAATCTTTGTCAAAATTGGATATTTTATCGTTTTTAAATAAAAATGTAATATATGTATATAAAAACTGTAAAAAAATGTATATAAATATATGTATGTAAACAAATAAATATATATATTATTATATCTTTACCTAAAAACAATAAATCATCAAATATTGACAATTTTGTATATATTACATTTTTTTAATAATATATGTTTAATAATGTTAGTGTTTTACGTAATCTAGCAAGTGCGAGATACAACGAAAGGAAAATGCACTCCGCAGTGCAACGAAGATGTGTATAAATTAACCCATTTACACCGTGCATATTCGCAACATTTTATGTCGCATCATTTTATTGCAAGAGATTTCCTACGCAAGTGACATTGAAATGTTAGCATACAATAACCGAATAACTAAAATATTTCGTCACAAATTAGAACGAATAATTTAGATTATTAGGAACATAATAATAATTATCAATGCCTTTTTCGTTGGTGGAAAAAAAACTAAAATATACTGAATTTTAAGGAGATCCTAAAACCATCTGTATTAGAGATGGAGGATTATGCCAAGAACGACAAAAAAGTTTCGTAAGATTCAATTTCGAAATTTTTTGTCATTCTCGAAATAAATTCTATCTCATAGGCACGTATTAATGTGTGTATTTTAATCCTGGAAAAGAATTTTCGAATCTGTAATAGAGGAAAAAAATAATTGTTATACAAAAAAAAGACTTTAATTTTGGAAAATCTTTTTTGTTAGGCCTTCGATCACAATTTCGTAAGCTCAGGATTGTTCGTGCATGTCATACGCTTCCAGAGAAGGTATCATTTGGTACGTACGATCTATAGTGCTGGGATTTATTTATGCACATTTCGGTCGATTTTCACTTTAATTCCTACCCTTTCCTTCACCAACTCGCGCGCAGCCTAAATGTCGATCGGCATTGTATTAAACGTGTAAGATTGAGCGCTTATGCGCGTTGCTTCATTCCATCTTAGTTATATAATGAACGAAAAAAAAAAAGATAGAATGAAATTTACAGCATCCAAAGCGAGTGTATCTCATATCTACGAGTGTTATACGGCTTCTGCATTTGGACTGTGCGCGGGGCGAGAATAGTAGCGGAAGGAGTTGAGTCGAACATCGACCGAGAAGTAGAAATCGTGCCGAGTCCTGATATAAAAAGATTTCATGATCTGTAAAGTCAATTTTGAGAAATTGACAATCTGCAATTGTCGGTGATTCCTGTTGGTTTAGGATCCCCTCAAGGATAGAAAGAGGATTAACCGAAATGTTGACTTTTAGTCATTTCGAGAGGAGTAGTCATTTCTAAGGAGGAAAGAAAAAGAAATTTGCAGATGTATATGGGTCAACATTCTCATCGTTCGACTATCGATTATATTTCTAACACTTTCCCGCGCCAAGACGGAACGAAGTACAAATGCAAAGTAATCGAGAAACAGGGCTATAATATACACCTTGTGTTAAACAGACCATATCTTCCTTTTCTCTCTTTCTCTCTCTCTCTCTCTCACTCATTCACTCATTCACTCACTGATTAAAATGCTTCTATAGGTATGGTTGTGTCGTTTCTTTATCATATAGTACACAAAGACAGTTTTACAGTATTTATTATTTGTTCTCGGTGTTGCCGCTCTTTTTGCCACAATCGGACACTATCTAATCTCTCTCTCGCTCTCATTTTTTCACTTATTCTCAAGCACACTTGCACACATGTTCTTTTTGTTTCAATAGATTATAATAATAATAATTGTTATATATACAAACCATTCGCCTCGACACACATTTCAATTAGTACACTTAAAATACATCAATCGCGAATTTATTTAATCGACACTTGTCGTAGTCGTCGTGACATCCTATCGCCGAGGGAGGCCATTGGAGCCGTCATTTGAGACTTTCTAAACGCTCTACATCTATTCGCACATATTCGCGAAAGCTCCCCTAGGCCGGCCAAACAAGCGCGCACGACTCGTAATCTATGATCCACAATCGTGCAAAAAAAAACATACATACGCACGCTCTCTCTCTCTCTCATATACACACACACACACACACAATAATTACAGCTTTCACTCGCGATAGTTTGCATACCTTTCGTGTCTAAAGTCACTGGTCCGATCGTAGAATGCGGAAAACAAATTTAGTGATGAAAACATCATAGAAACGTGAAATATAAATAAAAAAAAGTAAGTTACAATTTTGTATTTCAACAACGCAATAATTTATATCAAATGCAAATCAATTGTTATGAATTATAATTTTAATCAATTGTTATAAAGCCTATTTGCATCGAAAACGTAAATTATATAACGAAATTGTATGATTGTATATTGATGTGAGTTTCTAATTAAATTATACAATTATAATTCCCCGTCATTCCTCAGTTGGACCTCGCGCTCGTGCAAACCGCGCAAATTAAAAAAAAAAAAGAAAAAAGAAAATAACGCGGGGAGGAATTATCGCTGCTCCTCTTCGCGGTGGCATCGATTACCTTGAGAAGATTTCCCGCTCGACGAATTTGTGATAATTTACGAGGACAAAGCAACAAATTCGGATCGTCGTCGCATGTGTCTTTAGTCAGTCAAAAACAGGTAAATGCAAGAATTTTTACTTGCGCTGGCAGTGTTTTTTTTTTCTCTCTTCAAAGCGACAATTCGCACAGAGAATCTCCTTGATCTCTCTAATATATAATGTACACATATTCTTGGATATATTAGTCGATGCTGTAAATAGAAAGTCCGAAAATCTCCCCTCTCTGACGATTATACAAAATTACAATAGAATAGTCATATCGTTTTATTGTAATTATGTTTAAAATTTTCTTATGTTTATCAGTAATTATGTTAATCAGAGATATTACTTGGAAACATGATAGTAAATTCGCTTTGTTTTATCGCTAATAAAGTCTTTTGTGATAACGAGTTGCATGTAATAAATAAGTAATAATTGTGAGATTTCTGGCTGCATAAAGAGAAAGGAGATTATACAAGCGGACATAAAAAGCGATTATTTATTTACAGCTTCGACTTTGTGGATGGAGCAGTAAATGATGGAGCAAATATTTCCCTCTTCGGTATAGAGAGGGAATTTGATAACTAACGTTATTGATTCCGGGAAATTTCTTTGGAGTGATAAATGAGATTTGTTATAAGAAAGATGACTCGAGAGAGGAAATATCAAGCTTCAGAGTTAACGACAAAATTATTGTGTAAAGTTGTCGAAGGTGTAGAAAGGTCTCTTTCATGAAAACATCAATTTTCACGAGTACGAAATATTATTGAACTAGTCAACATTCTTTCATAATCTTTGAAAAATAAAACTTATGTTTTTTTATATAATATTCAAAGATTTTTACTTTAGATGACAGCGTTAGGATATTAATCCTTAAAAAAGGTTTTTATATATAAAGATTATTATTTTTTTATATCATACATCTTGTATCTTCGATTTAGTACATAGTTAAAATTAATGCAAATTTAAATTAAAATGTTTCGCGTCAGCTTCCAATCGCTTCGTCTTTCCCGACTTTGAAGCAATAGTATCAAATTGTTCAAAACGTTTTGTTATAAAAACAGACGATAACATGAGAAAAATGTTTCGATTGGTGATTTTTGAATTCTTTCAAACAATTGATTTATTAATTTGACACTCTGTGCGAAAGGAAATGAAGAGATTCGTGTACACAACGTAATGATCGGAATATGTATAGATTCTTAAGAGATTGGATATACGATTGATCCATTATATTTTTCAAGATGCGTGATCTATTTCATTCTATCTCAAACAGCTCCTGAAAAATATGGTCGATCAAACGTATGATGTCCAATTTCTTACTTGAAAATCTTTAAGAATACGTGGTTGTGCATGCCGTCCGAGTACGTCGCTTTGTCCTCGTCCTTCACTCGTCGTTTCGAGTAGATAGTTGCTATTCAGGATTCGACTATACGAGATATACAACATAATAACAATTAGCAATAGCAGCAGCAATAGTTATAACGATAATAGTCGTAGTAGTAATAGTAATAATATAATAGTAGTAGTAGTAGTGGTAGTAGTAGTACCCTATGAAAAAAAAAAGAAAAAAAGATACATAGAAAAACACGGTGTCGGTATAATATATCTATACGAATAATTTTTTATCACGTTTTTTTTCTCGTTTTCTCCACTCTTCTTCATATGGAACGTGCCTTGTACGATGTATTGTGTAAGACACAATGTTAGGAAGAAAACCGAAGCGAGGGGAGGATGATGGGAGACAGGAGAAGACGAGGACAATGAGATTTTTTGATGAAACGATAAGGGAACGGAATTGGGGAATTCTTAACTCGGTAACACGAACGCTTCAAGTCCCTTCATTGATCCGTATTCGTATCTTTGATCACGTATCTTATTCGCCCACGTAATTGTTTTACTAACATGAAACGAAGCTATATATACAATCTTTACAGATGCGTTAACAGGATACGAATACGAGAGCTCGAGCAGAAATGCGGCACGTGTTTTCTCTCGGGATTCTTCTCTTCATTAGAGTACGCTTGCACGCACATATATCTTATCCGCTGTCTCTCCCGATCCATCATCCCTTCATCTTTGCCTACTTTGCGCGCAAAAATTTCGCACATGCTCGACGTACAAGCACACAAACACATGCATACACTTGTTACAAACACGGAACATACACACGTTAGTAGAATGAAACCTCGGTAATGCTCACCAATATTTGCTTTCTTTACACGTACCGCGCGCAATTTGCTACGTATCATGAACCTCGTTCATCTCTCGAGATATATTGAAAGAAAGAAAAGGGATAAGAGGAGAAATCGGTGAGCAGAACCGAGCATGTGGATAAATCGCTCGTTCTTACGTTTTCGGTTAATATTGTTGCCGTACAAAAGGGAAGGGCACGTGGGTTTGTCGCGGAGCGAGGAGAGGTCACGTCGGTCATTATAGACAACGATTAATTGCTCGTGTCTGTTTCCGAGCTTGGTTTTCGTACACCTCTCGTCTCCTTAGAACGCACGATTACGGTAACGGTAGGTAATATGAACCGCGGCGATGTACATGATCCATCACACGTGTAATACTCCACTTGTACAGTACGCCCGATCGATGCCGATAGAAGATAGAAACGCTCCTCGGAAACTCGCAATCGTGTTTCTTCTTCGTCTTATTATCTAACACAACCGAACGAATTGTTCCTAAAAACTAGACGTACCGTCTTCTCCTTGCGCACCCATTGTACTACGTTCTGTATGATCGTTTAACTAGAACTTCTTAACGAAATAATTACGATCTTGATGTTCTATCACCGTGCCATAAATCGATTTAGTGAAATCGCTTTAGTGAGACTAAGAAAGAGATCATATATACCATCTTCAATAAAATTCTCTCGGAAAATAACTCGTAAATTTAATGCTTTGCGTCTTTTTTGTTATTCTCTTGGACACGGATGGTTCCCTGATGTCTATTTTTATCATCGACACGGCTGGAGCAACAACACTCCAAGTTTAGGACACGAACTACACTATGCTTCAGTGGTTTTGAATACGTGAAATTTTAATTGCGGCTGAATTTATTGGCTTTTTCCCATGATCCTCTCGACACTGACACGGATCTATATCTTCGTTTGTATCTTTTGAAAACATCGTTTCTATTTTGTGCAAAATTCGTGATAGATTTACACATATCAGTTTCTCGATTATCGATGCATCTGGTTTATGTACACGTTGCGACTTATACAAAAAAATATTCTACATTTATACAAACGTACTCGGCTAAATGGAGCAGAATACGATAATGTTAGCACGAAACTATATTAGTTCTCGTGGCTGCCTCGTGAAAATCGAACGATAATCTCGCCAAGTCAATTTCATTAACAGATAATTACATAAGTCACTAAGATGGACTTACGTAACATTAAACAAATTTAAGCTTTTAGAAGTTACAGAGGATACATGTAAATTTACAAATAGAATATCTGTACTATTGTAGTCGAGAACAATTTATATATATATATTTATATATGTATATGACGTATACGGAATCCTACGATTTTTAATATATCGTCGCAGTTTTCCGTTACGATACACGCGCGTTCGCACTTCGTTATTATCTGACAAAAGCCGCTACCTTTTGAAAACGATTTATAATCATGCTACCAAACTTCGACGAATATAATTTGCTTTACTCGTACCCGAAGTATTTTGTAGTTTATACACATTTGAGTGGCATTTATGTAATACGAATTCAAAGGAAGCAAAGCTGGCCAGCTCGACCGTAACTCACGTTATTGTAAAAACTGTGAATGTGTCGTCCGAAGTACGCTCATGCTGTTATAGATTATGAACAACTGCGAGAATCCATCATCGAAACCGCGTACTGTACATTTGCGATTCGTCACGGAAGAAAAAAAAAAGAGAAAACGATCGCGTTTCGTCATCCTGCGCGCAGAAGACGCGAGGGGTTCGGTGATTTTTAAGCGTCGTTACATCTTCCTCAACATCGCTGTTGAGAGGTGTGTTGTCCAGATAGGACTTGCTTCGATTGCAAAAAAGAAAGTTTCAGTAGACTCGACTCACGCGACTGCCGAATCTCCTGAGAATCAAGCCGCAATAAGGAGCTGTTTCGTTGCGTCTTAAGATGAGCGTTGATAGCCACATCTTGTTTCTATAATTCGCCGCAACGCTATGTTTTCATTTTTAATACGTGCATTGAGGACCAACGACTCGTTTCTCTCTTCTTATCTTTTCGTTTCGTCCACTCGGTACTTGGAACAGTCGCGTTGTTTCAACATCGCCTACTCCACTTTCGCGGACGTCGCATATGTCGTGGGCACCACCATCAGCATGCGCCAGTCTTATTACTGATGATCTTTATGATGTCGTGATATGGAAAAATCGGTCACCGTTCGCCGAATAGCCATGCGATACCATACGCAAATTCACTTCCGGCTTGCGGTAATGGATGGGAAAGCGCTGTGCAGACAACGCCAGTCGCCGCTTCCGATGAACGACGCTACTGGTCGTTTCGATGACGATGAATCCGCTATTGCTGCTGCTGATTCACTTGTTGTGTTGCACGCTTGCCCGCCTGACCATCAGAGTGGGTGGGACGATTGCCGTCGCATTGGCGCTTCCAAAACAAAAGATACACAAAACAGCGACATTAGCGCGTCACCGTCTTCACCACATAAATGAGCTAAAGCTTCTCCTCTCCCTCTCTCTTTTTTTCTTTTCCGGCGCTCCTTCTCTCGTTCATTACATCTAATCTCCCCAGTTTCGCTTTTACTCGGCTCCTTTTCTCTATGATTTCATTATGTGAGATTGAATAATCGACTGGCATTAACATGAGACAATGATGTAAATTGATGTAAAATTGTCCTTCATAAAATACAATGTAATTATAGCGAGGGTAAATGTTAATAGCGAGTCTCAGAAGAAACAAACTTCATTAAAATATTCGTTGTTCTTCCTTTTAACATGTCTCTTGCCTCCGAAGACATGTTTTGTCATTTAATCTTTTTCGATAACATTTTAACGGAGAGATATTATCGAATGAAGATGTAATATAAGAATTACTTGTGTTCTTCGTTTCCCGCTAAATTATACTAATATTGCAAAGTTCTCTCGCGCAAGATTCTCTTACGATATGAATAAATTGATTGATGATACCGACAAGCTTGTGAGGAGGAATGAACTTGGAGAGAAGGCTCGCACGATGAAAGTTTTCCCCATGATCAGAGTTTTTCATGATCGGCGTCCTCTACCGTGGCACAGCAGAGAATTTCGTTCCCTCTTTGTCTATTTTTGTCATTTAGAATTAGTGCGATAGCTTTCGGTTACCTGAAAAAAATTCAACGAAAGAACATAAAGCGGAATTTTGATGAATTTCGAATTACCGAATAGGTTTGCGTATCTATGTTTTAATTAGATTGCAAAATAGATATGTATCGAATGCTTGAAAAAAAATTTAGAACGTTAAAACGTGCACGTTTACATATACAGTTATTCGAAAAGATGCCCCCACACAGCACGCACTAAATTAATGTTAAAAGTATCATTTAAAAAAATATTGATTTCAGTCAATTTAAAAAATAAATATCTGACTTTTGAGATGTAACGTGTGCGACAAATGTCATGTGTTTGCATTTTGCTTGTTTACTTAAACCTTAGACATGAAAAATCGTAAGTTTAAGTATTTGATGTTCATTATATTGTATAAAATTATGTTTATATAAAAAGTGGAATATTATTAAGCAACATATAGTGCGTTCTAGAAAATACTCATTTTTTAATAAATTTTATTAAGGATCATTTAATTCTTAATTTTCATATTTAATAATTTTTTAACCTACATGAGATATAGCTACAATCTTATTATTAGTGTCATAACATACCGATATGATAAAAATATTACAAATTAAATTTTTTAAACACAGTAATTTACAATTTATAAAAGTTTTACTTATTATGAAAAATGTTTTTCTTTTAAGTATAATGTTTCATACGTTAAGAAAAAATACTACAAATTTTTGTGCGATATTTGTGCTTGGGCATTCTAATAACATCAAGTATAATCGGATTTGAATTTAACAATCAAGAAAATTACTTAAAAATTATTTCTTTGTCAAAATCACATGCGATAGTCTCAAAATTATATAATAGACCAGGCCAACGCAAGCCACAGGCAATTAGAGATGTATTCTTCAATGTAGGAATTATATTATGCGTTGCATATTTTTTAATATTAGTTTGTTAATCATGTTCTAATATAATTTATTAAAAATAATAATATAATAATTATACAAGATGTTCCGGAATAATTGAACAATCTCTCATGAGCATGCAGAATTTACTAAAATAAGATAGATTTACCCAAAATTGCAAAAAAGTGCTCGATTTAAGAAGTAATTTCTTCTTTTTTACAACTCTAACATACAAGATACAGCAATTCTCCATTCATCGGGCATGGGAATAGAAGGACTGACGATATTGAATTTTTTTTTTTGTAATTTCGACTAAATCTGTTTTGTTTTAATAAATTCTAATTCAATTTATTATTTCATCATTTAAATAAAAGTGTACCTTCTTTATTATGATCAAGTGAGGTTTTTTCGAAAATTTCTAATAGACTATCTTCCCTTGTTCTCTTTATTTTCTTCTTATTCCCCAGCCTATTCTTAATTTAGTCATAGCTAGTTCCCTCAGTATCACATATCTTGCAGAACTCTATATTGAATATTCATCTCATATAATCCATCATATAATAATTTTCTCAAGACTTTCTTTTTCTTCTCATCCCCAGATCTCTACTCCACCAAGCGCTTGTGTAGATAGAGTGAACTAAACTGAGTCGAAAAATCCTCTATCATTTTGCAATTAACGAGATATTAATTATTAAAAATCGCTGAATATTGATTTTCAATAATTTTTTACTTAAATACTATCAACTTTACAGTAAAACAGCGAGACAAAAATTGTTTATTTTTTTCTCAAAAAGCTCTGAGAATTTTTTCGGAATTTTTTAATATCGTATTTTCTCATGTTGGTAAAAATAAGAAAGTGCAATACTAAAAAAGTTGATAAAAAATTTTGAAAAAATTCTTAGAGTTCTACGAGAAGAAAATAAATGATTTTTGTCTCTTGTAGTTTTTCTGTAAAGTTGATAGTATTTGAGTATTTTATACTTTTCGACTCAGTTTAGTCTGCTCTATCTATAAAAGAGCTTGGCAAAAACTTACGGAACACCCTGTATACACGTAGATATTACAAAATTTGATTCAAAAGTAGATCGCTTCTGATAATATCAATAAATCTATCGCACTATTTTAAAAATCTTTACTTAAGATGAAAATAATTATTATAAATTATTTAAAAAATATACTCTTCAGAGATCTTAACTTAGAAGATAAATATCTCGTAGAAAAAAATTATAGAAATTTATGTGGTTAATTTTAATTTTTTCATCTACATGCTCATGAGAGGTAACCAGATTTTCCGGAACATCCTGTATTACGAAAGTGCAATTGACAGCAAGCAATAATAACTTCTGATTTTCATTTGGAGAGAATGCTTGTATGTAAATTAAATATAAATGAATATATTCTTGATGTTTTTTTTTACTCAATACTTGTCATATATTATTAGTAGCATATATAGAATGTCTTCATTACTACGTCATGGACATATTCTCATAATTTTATAAATAATCTTTTGAAGCAAAAATATTATGATACACTCATTTCGGAGGTAGTCACTTTTTATGTTTAAAAACTTTTATAACTAGTTTGTAAATTATGTAAAAAGTAAGATATGCTATCTACTTACACCTTTACAAAATTAAATCTGCGGAAAAATAAGTAATATCCAGTCATTTGTAATTCAAAGAATTACTATCATTTGTTCTAAAAAATATACCATTAAAAATAATATAACAAGACATCCTATAT
The DNA here is from genome assembly GCF_024713525.1 of Acromyrmex echinatior. Taxonomy (NCBI): domain Eukaryota; kingdom Metazoa; phylum Arthropoda; class Insecta; order Hymenoptera; family Formicidae; genus Acromyrmex; species Acromyrmex echinatior. The sequence goes on from NC_141866.1 coordinate 10,226,884, forward strand.
ACAAATATGCAGATTGAGAATTCTTTCCAAATGACAAAATGTATCCCTCCATCTTCTTCAATCTCCATTTATCCTCAATTAACATAATTAATTAAATAATTAATTAAAGTACCATGCCACGGTATTGCGACACCACCTTCCTACCAAAATTAAGCTTCCATTCAACTAACGCGTACCGAATACATGATCTACCGTTTGCACAAGCATAACACAAATGGCAATCTTAAAATCGGTTTTTTATCACGCACCAATAAATCGTGAAATTTGATAAGAGCTATAAATATGTAGTGATAAAATTGAAAAATAGAGCTTACACCATCATTAATATACTATAAATTTACATACTTAAGGTGATCCTAACACGGTCAAACATTCAATGTTAAATAAAGACAGATGATGAATCCGCGGCATCGGAGGCATTCGAGTGATGTTTCCGAACGCAGCCAATATTATTTGTTATAACTACATTTACATGGCACCCTTTATCGAGTTTAATATCCGTTATGAATAATCATAATCATTCCATTCTTCACAGAAATAGTTATGAATTTATGATTGATGAATTGATCTACAGTTATTAAACCCGATTAAGGGTGCTATGGTAATTGATGGATTAATATAGAATGCTGATAATGAATCTGGAATTTGATTCTCGAGCATCAGTACCGCTTTATTAGAATCCATGTATATTTGTGTGTGTGTTGTATGCATGTGTATGACAGTGCAATAGATAGTATATGTAAAATTATAGTGAAATATATTGTTAATAATAACTGATCGGATAAGGTTTTAAAATACTAAAAATATTGATACATACTGTCAGTATTGCTGGTAAGCATTATTGATCGTGTAGGGTCACCTTTAGCATTATAGTCACACAGAAGTTCAATATACAAATATAAGTACAATCGAAAACAGGCTTAGAATGTAATTTTTGTCCCCAAATGTGCAATGTTCATGCAACCAAAAACGAGAGTGTAACAAGCTCTAAACATTTACCGATTTGAAGAATTTAAAATAAGTCGCCAAACATTCGCAGCGTATTTGTTACTCAGTTGATTTTTTTTTCTTTATCACTTTCTTTTTTAATTATTCAATTGATATCTAACATCTTAAAAATTAAACAAAGTAAAAATCTGAAGTTAATTTTAAAAAAAGATACGAAAATATCCAAATTTTATTATATATTTCTATTCTTAGAAATTATAATCCCAAAGATATTAATGTTTCGATAAGAAAAAACTCAAATTGATCGAAGAAAATTACAAAATTCAGCGACGTACTTTAACATCATTCTAAATATATAATGATAAAGAAAATCTTGCATGTTGTCTACGTTTTCTAAAGTCAAAACTTTCCTATTATCTGTATTACACTAATTACAATCGAAATAACTAACGTTTCTCGAAATAGTTTATTATCGGTGCAAGCTTACATATTCTTCGAAAATGTCCGCGGATTTCAGTAGAGCAAGTTATACCCAGTCGTTTAGCGGATTTAGTTGTTCTATATTGTGTAGCAACTCACTTGGACTTGGGCTGCATTTCTCCTGCAGCAGCTAGTAGCGTATCCCTACGATGTAACCGCATGCTGACCCTTCGCTCTTGTCCACCCGCACCCGATGCTGAAAGAGATCATCAGAAAAAACATAATGCATGAAAAACCGCACAAAAAGGTCAACCAACAATCGTGTTCTATATATGTTCTTTCATATCGTCAACTCACTGTCACCCTGCTGTTTCGTAGAACTCGCTTTTATGGTCTCCATATACATATTTATACATACAATTTTATATACAATGAGTCTAAAAAGTATATCTTTTTAAAAAATCTTATTTTTAAAAAGTAAACATTAATTAGAAATTTATTAACAAACAATAAATTAAATTATAAATTTATTTAAATTATTTTACCTAAAAAAATATATAATGATAAAAGTTATCTTAAAAATAAACAAAAATAAAAAATTGTATTATTACGCGCAAAAAGTATTCATACAGTTCATACATTTAGCTTTTAAGAACACACAGAACTCTTTTATTTATATTAGGACAGAACGTTTCGTTGTAAAATTGCTCATTAATGTTATTTATTTACTATAAATAAAGTTTTTTTAAATAAAATTTTTTTTCCTGTATGAATACTTTTTCCATTCACTGTATGTATAAATAATGTATACACATGAAAGCTTCCTACCGCCTCTCGACACACACACAGCAGGATTTATATACAAATAAATTATATACAAATCCAAAAGCAATAATAAGGGAGCAGCAATATTTGTTTAAAAATTTTTCAAAAAAAATTACAAAACTCGGCTCTCTTATACACTCGCCGACATATTTCAAGTACATTCAATCGTGCAAATAACTGATCGGTAATTCGAAGAAAAAAACAGGAGGTAGAAAGAAGAAAACAGTCGTAGAGAACAGCACTCGTTATACATTGCAAAACACACGTTTTTTTACAATATGTATATTGTATGTTATACCCACCATATGTGAATCTGCAATCTAAGACTATTTTCGAGAGACAACATAATTTATATTTAAAAACCGTAACAACAATCTAAGCGAGTGGGTTTGAGTCTAAAATAATATCACCGCATTACAAAATTACAATTGTTTAACTGCTGTATCTAATTTTTATTATCGATTTAGATGTGCAATATTTCGTTTGTATTAAATATATTCGATGTGAATATAATGATAGTAATGACAATATACAAACTTAAATTTCTGAAATTAAAATATTCTACATAAATTCTACGTAAATTGACAAAATCCAATACACTTCTTAATTGTAATCTTTTTTAATAATCATAATATACATTTTTAAATAGTTTTTTATTATATGGCCTGATATTTTAAACATATATTTGTTTAAATTATAAAATATTTTATAATTTTTTACTTTTTCAAAATTTTTATTGTGTACACTCTGTTTAAAGGATATGTTATTTTAAATTTTATTATATTTGTCATTTTTTAAATACTGCAATTTTTAAATATTGCAATCTTTCAAAACAATAAATAGTAATAAACGAAGTAAGATAAACCTTAAAAGAGAGAGAGAGAGAGAGAGAGAGAGAGGGGATCGAGTTTTATTTTTAATCGTATGTAGGATATATTCGTCAGATTGATACATCATATTCGTGTTTCAAAATATTATATGTTTAATAAAGACTCGATATCAATTAGACGACGCAGGAAACAATGGATAATCTTTCACTCTTGGCAATTGAAATGGAAAAATTATTAATAAAACAAAGAAAAGTAACCGAACAAATGAGAACAATTTTAAAAAATAAATCAAAATAAGGAAATGGCACGTTTTCGTGAGGATAGATGATGCGACAAATCCAAAAATTAGATGAAAAGTAGATTTTTCTCTCTTCTCTTTTTCTTTCATCGTACGTATACGATTTCCAGAACCATCTGAAAGTTATTCGCGCTTGGGTTTTTCCATTCAAGCCAAGTGAGAAATAATTTTGACAAGGATAATCGACAATGTCATGTGGTGAGATAAATAAAAAGAGACCAGTCCTTGAATGGAAAAACATTTATTTGCTACTTTTTTCTTCATCATCATCATCATCATCATCATTATCAATAAAAAAACAAACTGATTACAGATAGATATACGATATGAAAACATGCTAGACGAGTAAAGAAAAATAGAGAGAATGGACGATAAAAACAACGTCCCTGATGATCTAGTGCATAGGAAGAAGTTGGCAGTGTCGAGATATTAATAATGATAAATCTCACTCGATTGTTACGACTAATGAAAATCAAAGTTTCTCTCGAGATTACAAAGATCACGGATAAGTAACAAACTAAGACTTTATTTTCCCTATCTAAGCTTTGGTAATCTTTTCACGTCTCTAGACGCTCTCTTGTGGCATATATATGTTATGTGGGACATTTAATAATAAAAAAGAAGTCAGGCTACTAAATTATGAAAGCTCATCGAGTCATCAACCGTTAGACTACTTCTTCCATTTCACCAGAACGTATCATTAAATGTATTAAAAACTAATACGTATGCTTGATTAATTATTGAGTAAGAGAATTGGTCGAAACTTTACAATCATTACAGAATACAATTGATTAAATGATGAAAATGTCAATGACTAAAATAAAAGAACACAACATTTTCTTTTTAAATGCTAATTATAATTAACAATGTTCAATGCGAGCAAAACAAGTATCGCGATGATTTTTGTTTATGATATCGAACGCAGTACATTTCATGCTTATTTAGAGAATGTTTAACGCTCTATACTTTTTAATGATTAATGAGCAATAAATTGCAAATATTTGATATTTTGGATACAATAAAAAAATTAGTCATAAGACCTCTAATCACATAAAATAATTAATCAATAGTCTTCAGATCATTTTTCATTGCCTGTATAGTGAGATTATATATATGTATAAAACTGTGTGTGTGTGTGTGTGTGTACTTTTTCAATATGTATATATTTAAAAAATAGTAGTCACATATCGTACACTTGCAAGAAAAGTGACATAAGTAAAATATTATATTAATTCTTTAATATTATATTAATTCTTTAAAAGAAAAGAAAATAGCGTATTTTTAAATTAATTATTTACTATAGTATTAAATATAAGTTAAAGTAAATCACAAATTGCTTGTTTTAAATTCTCTAGAAGTAATATAGGTATTTTTGTTATGGTGTTATCAATGTTACGTTTCCTCGAAAAACTATCCTTCTTTTGATTTATTTTATTAAGAAAATATTCAATTTGTTATTTTTCCTAATTAAAAGCAGAAGTATTTAGAACAATTCGCACATAATACAAAATTCAAAAAATTTCGACTTGCATCACTTTTTCTGCGAGAATGCGATATCATTGATTGCTATTTTTAACATACAAAATGGTTATTAAATGAATTAATTGATAAACATTTCGTTTTTACTGTTATGTCGAAACAATGTATAATTAGAACAAAACATAGGATTAACCGACAAAATGTCATTAATAACTATCTTCTTATCTTATCCACTCTTAAATTTATAAATATATAAAGAAAGAAGAATGTAACCTAAGCAAAACTTGAAAGGAACTTAAAAAGATATTAGTCAATTTTTATCATTTGATTGTATTATAGCATGACAAGATATTGCAATTATTCATATGAAAAATAATTATATTACATATTTAAAAGAACTAAAATTGATAAACAAAAAAATAGTTATTTTACGTATAACATTAATTTTTCTGTACTTTAATCTTACAGGAGCATTGTAAAATTTTAAATATCAAATAAAAGAATAAAAAAAGGAAAAACAAGAGTTTAGAAAATGAATCAAATATTGTATCATAAAAAATGATCATCTATGATGTGAATAAACTTTGAATGATAAATGTTATCAGTCTATTAATTTTAGGTCAGTCTAAATAATCAAAAGATCATCAAAGCGTAAGAATAAATAAATTATGAAAAATCATTAAAGCCATGTATTCCAATATATTATTACTTAGTTTATAACCTGCGCTGTGAGCAATTTGTTTTGTTTTGCTATCAAAACTACTTCAAAGACCAAATAAATTTCGCTAGATAATACATGATGAATATATAATCCGAAAATACATAATCTGAGACGAACAAGATGCAAAGAACCATTTCGACAATAAAATCTACTAATATATTAAAAGTAAAAAAGAAGTAAAATATATATATATATATAGCAACGTGTGATCGTAAAAGAAATTAACTACAAAAAACACATTTGATGTATATACAACTGTAAAAAGTGATTGTCAAAAATAATTTTAAATATAACAATTTTCGTTAAAATAATTTAAATATTCCTATGAAAATGAAATTCTTATTTTTTTTTCTGATGGTATCTTATTTCATTATACTGTTACTACAATTGCATTTGTGGCAGTGTTAAAATATATTAATTATTGTAATTTGGTATGTGGATACTATCAACCGTGGAGTAGAACTTAAATAATAAAGACAAAAACAAAATCAATCTTGTCATGTAATATCATATACGGCAAGAATACGCGCATTAAAATCTTGCTACACGCTTCTCAAGAGTTAACGAGTATATCGATCCTGTGCGAAGCGACAAGTATATAAAATTATCAACTCATATATGCTTACACTGTATATGTATAGTAAAAAAAAATCGTCATACTTTCTTCAGACATTTCGTGTCGGCCATTACAATGCAATCTAATTGATTTCACTATTATTTGGGGTTTAAGGCAATCGTGTTTATTCGAAAACTGCCAAGATTTCAATGTGATTATTTGCATTAATAATTCGGCAATGTAAAGAATACAAATGCATTCATTATAAATATTATTTTCAATATATGTATATGTATGTATATATATATATTATATGAAAAAAAAAATATATATATATATACAGGATGATAAAAAAGATTGGTGACAAATTTTTGTATTTATTAAATTATTAGTAACGTATTTTAAAAAAAAACTTTGAAGTGTTAGTTATATTAAATATAAAACAAATAATTATATATAAATAATAACAATTATATACAAATAATAACAACATTTAAAATGCTCACCTTCGGCTTTGAATGACATTTTATATTTTAAGGAACTTCAAGAACGCAATAATGACTTTCTATGGCAAAATTTTTTCAGGCAATCAATAGCGCGCGCTCTCTCTCTCTCTCTCTCCCTCCCCCCCCTCTCACAAGTCTATCGTCTTTCAGCAACAATTTCTTTTACATGCATTCTTTTACGTGATACTAATATATAGTCATTTTCTAATTATATTTTTTAACGCCGAGATTTCGAATAGTTTATTAAAAGAAGTTGTCATGGTAAAGATTCTTGTTCTTCTATAGCGTTATAATTCAAATTGATTCTTGGTCTTCTCATCTAGAGATCAGGTTTCGAAACAATGATTTTTCCGGAATTAAGTTGTTAGACTAATATTCATTCCCAATCTAAGAGATCAATGTATATGTCTATTATATATATGCCTACAGTTTTTAACGTCGGCTCCGAACGGCGATGGCAAATATATTTCGGCGATTTATAGCAAAGATGTTAAAAATATTCTCGATGATTTGTCTTTCGAGAAGTGGTTAGAAAAGATTCTCGCACGGTGAGAAAAGATTATTAATGCGTTCTCGTAGCACCTTGAAACTTATATCAAAGCTAAAGATAAGCTTGCATGTTAATTCTTGATATTTAATAAAATAATACTTTCGTTTTTTGTAAATACTAATGAATTGATAAACGCAAAACTTGTGGCTAAACTTTATCATCCTATATAAGATTACGCAAAATATTTAGTATGAAAATTATTATCTTTTTCGTAGAAACTATTTCGCTTTTTGATTATCGAAATCTTGGCATAGTTTAATGTAGAGTAATAAGAGATCGCTTAGTACGTGATGTAAGAGAATTGATTTTCTCTCTCAGAGAGTCTGTAAAACTTATCCGTTTTTAAATACAACAAACGAAAATATCGAGAAGAATACCCTTAAGAATGTCCAAATTACCCTGTGGTTTACCATGAGCCAGATAATCGTTAGATTTTGTGATGCTCACTGCGTCCAGATCGTCTCTGATTATCCATTTTATATAACGATCACGTTTCTCTGCTTCGGTGGCATTCTCCAGAGATTGCAAACCGTCCGTACAACCTAAATGCTGCAGATTCTGTAAGTACAGTCTGCCAAGATGACTAATGGAATATCCGATTTCTAAGCTGTCTTTATTGCCACTCATGGTTTCTTGCGTAGCGACACTTGCGACAGGATCTAAAAGTCTCGATTGCACCAATTCAACAGCATTAGTATGATTATCGGATTGCACTGATGGTTCGTTCGCGTTCAAATTATTCTGTCTTATCTGGAGACATGGTAGTGTCTCGGCGCTAAGACATGTATTCCTTTCCGCGATATTTGTGTTTAAAAGATTATTCGAATCTGCAGTCATACGAAATGTACTCTCCTTAAGATTCGCGTTTTTAGAAAAACCGATAAAATTTTGAATAAAGGCAATATTTGTCTCATCGAAAGACCCGAGATTTGACTGGACGGGAGCACGATCAGTTAACGCACTTGGTGCACGTTCAAAAAAATCAATATCTTTCTGATACCTCTGTAAAAAATATTCGCACTTTTCCTGATCGGTCTGAGGATACTGGTTGTCAATCGAACATTCTTCTCGTTTTAAGAAATCCTGATGTTTCTCGCGCTCCCTGAGTAAAAAATGCAAACTTCTACCAACTCTTTGAAAGAAATTAGGCCGTTTGCGCTCTTTGCTCGCCGCCATTAAATCAATGGATTTTTTTGTCAATTTTTGCGAGGAATCAAGACTCCTCTGTTTACCGTGAAAAAAGATTTTCGGTCGCTCTTCCGGCAGAAGATCCAGGCTCTTACAATCTGCCGTGGGTAGATCGATGCTTCTCTCGAGCGATTCTAAGCTTCTATGCGTTTTTTCTTTATTACGAAAAGAGAAATTTCTGCGTTTATTAGTGAAGGCTTCCTGCAACAATTCACTGCTGCTTTTCTTAAAAATCTCACCCTCCTTCTCAAGGAATTCTATGTTTCTCGAGTCGCGACGCGTCTCATACGCCGTAGTGAGACGTCGTGTGCCGCTCATTGTTGGACACTTGAGTTTTTTGTCACCGTCATAATCAACGTAGTCTTTCTCTTTATCCGGACCACCGAAACAATTCATCGAACCGCCTGAGATCGCCACAACGTCATCCCTATCGTCTGTCATCCGTCGAATGCAATTCGAATCATCTGTCTCTAGATCCTCAAACATTACGACCTCGCGATCTATGTCTTTCTCAGTTTTATGCCCATGAAAAAAATAACTCTGCTTATCGAGCTGACGGGACGTTGTGTTTGGACTCCTCTCACGTGGTCTACTTAGCACCGGTTGATAATAATCGCGCGATGTGGTCGCGGGATTTAAATCGACGGTATAATTGGGGCCTAATTCTCGACTACGTCCTAAATTGAGACTGGTCAAGTCTAGAGAAGCCGCTACATCTGATGACGGTAGCGGCGCCGCTCTACTACTCGGTGTGGTTAATTTGAATGTACTAAATTGACATGGATTTGCCACACGTGTCGCGGCAACGGTTTCATTGCAGCCAGATGTGGACTGTTGTGAGTGTCCGACTGTCACATTGCGTTGCGTTTTTCGATCAGCAATAGCGAAATTCTGGCTTGCGCAGAATTGTTGGTAGAATTGTATTTTACCTTGAAGATCACTCTTGTCCTGATTGTCCTGGTCACCACGAGTCTCCATCTCACGTTTCTGCCGGATCGCTCGCAGACTTGCATTCGGTCCAAGCGTCGGGCCTACCGCCGCTACGGACGCATTCGGCAAACATTGCCGCGTGTAGGGTCTAAAATCAGAAGAAAACGTAAGTTTTACAATAAATGGAATATGAAACATACAAAATGGAATATATTATGTATTATAAAAAAAAAAAAAATTTTGATAAATGGAGACAGGCAATTATTTAGTAAAATTTAAAAAGCTGTAATTTTTTTAATTATTTCTGAACAGAACTAAAAACTTGTTTTAAATGAAATAAATATATTTTAGATTCACGAGATCTTTAAATAAGAGATTAAATATTAATGAAAAGTATTTTTGCAAATTATATTTTATTACTCATATTCGAAATTGCAGTTTCTTGATTCTTTGCTACAGATGTTAAAAATAGAGCACATTTAAGAGCAATAAAATAAAGATGCTATCATTAATGAGCGTTTAATGTTACGTTTAAGAATTTTTCAGAAAAATGGGCGTTCTATAATAATTAAAAAAAATCATTAACCTCGATCGATGCTCCTGATCGTTGTTGGTCCCGGAAGGTAACGCCGCATTAGACGGTTGCGAATGCATGGGCGCTTGCTGCGCAGAAGGTAACGTCGGTTGTCTCGCGTTACCAAATTTCAGCATATTCCAATCGAAAACATAGTCGTAGGTAAAGCCTTGACCATGAAACAGTGTCCGGAAAAGTTGTCGGAGATGCGAATAATCTGGCCTTTCCTCGAAGCGTAAGTCTCGACAGTACCTTAAATACGACGCAAACTCCACTGCAATAATTAATAAAATGTTTACTTCTTATATGTGTATATATATTGGGTCATTTAAAAAGTATCCGCGGTTTTTTCATTCAAAAATTGAACAAAAAACCGCGGATACTTTTTAAATGATATAATAATATATAGTGCAACAATAGATTTTGTGATCAATTTAGAATTATTATAATTTTTGCTTGATAAAACTATCAAGACATCAATAATTTTCGAGTTATAAATGATTGAAGAATTTTTACGCGAACTAAATTACAAAGAATCAAATCTTTTATAAAATTATATTATTCGGTTAAATTAAGGGGATAGCATGATATTGAGGGGGGGGGGGGGGAGAAAGAATGAGAGAGAAGAAGTCACTGATTTTAATTAAACTTGGTAACGATATAGAATCCCTAAAAAAAAAAAAAAAAATATATATATATATACATATATATATCAAAGAATTATTTAAAAAAATGATTAATGCCGAATTATTAAAAGAATATTCAGGGATTCTATAATATTTTGTGTAATGCGTGCTATTATCTATAAATAAAACTTACCGGGATAACCTTTGCAAAGCTCTTCTACAGGAGTAGACATTTTCTTCTCGGAAATGCGTTCATACTTCTGTCTCTTGGTTGCTGCTTTTAAGCCCTGCCAAGGTAGACTACCTCTATTAAAGTACATGAGGACATAGCCCAGAGATTCAAGATCGTCTCGTCGTGACTGCTCAATTCCTAAATGCGTATTTATACTCGCGTATCTGTTATCATAGTAAATGGATTAGTCAAAATGATATTATATGGATATAATATTATACAATTATCAATCACAACTAACCTGGCAGTTCCTGTCAGATTTTTGTTTTCTCGATAGGGTATGTGCTTGTGTGTGCGCCCATCGCGATACTTTTTAGCTAATCCGAAATCTATGATATAGACAAGGTTTCCCTTCTTTCCCAAACCCATCAGAAAATTGTCTGGCTTAATATCACGATGAATGAAGTTGCGACTGTGAATATAATCTGTTCTACTTATCTGTAGAATAGAAAAGTTAAAGCACTGTTATTGTAACTGTATATTGCATTTCATGCGCATGCTTCATGCTTCAAAGATCATATACATAAATATAAATAAACTCTTTATTCAATATTTGATTTATTATTATATGTACTATACAATACATATTAAATCAGTAACATTATTTTTTGTAAAATATAATTTTTTTTTAAATGTGACATTTTATAAATAAAACTAACTAATGCCTGTATTCCTTATTGTTAATTTTTAATCTATATTTTCAATGACATTTAAAAATGTGTTTATAAATATACGTATACAAATCATATAATAAATATATATAACACTATAATTTATTATATATTAGGTGGTAATAAAAAGAAATCCATTATTTTTCCATAGATGGCTTTAGTAATCTGTATCTCATCTACGCGTGATACAGATTACTAAAGCCAGCTATTGGAAAAATAATGGATTTCTTTTTACTACACCTAATATATAATTTATTGCATAATACATACGTCCAAATAAAAAGAAACCGGGTTAAACTTGTAAAAATTTAAATTTTATATTTGTATAACAATACGGTTTTCGCTATGCTTCAAACATTCTTTGAAAAACTTTGTCTTAAATCACGCTAAACACTTCGCGAATTAGCTTGGCCGTATCAAAATCGTCTCTTGAATTTCAATTTTATTTTTTGAAAAACAAAAATTAATCATAAAGAGCTAAATCTAGCAAGATCAAAGAAAGTAAGAAAAGTCAAGAGTACGATGAAGACCATGTTGGGTTGTCTTTTTTAATATCGAGGAGATTGTGCATCAGAAATTTCTTTTTGCTGATCAGATGGTATAAATGTAGTTTTTTTTATTGCAACATTTTAAAATGATTATGTGAAGATCATCGTAAAAAATCGATATGGCCAAGGACTTCTAAGCTAAATCGCAACTTAAATCAATTTCAGATAAAGATTTTCAGAGAACATTTTGAGATATGGCGGAAACGGTAAAGTCATTATACAAATGTAGAATGAGAACTACTTTGAAATTTATATAGTAAATTGTATAGTACAAATTTAAATTAGGTAAATATTCAAATTAATTTATTTAAATTATATAGGCTTAGTCCCGATTTCTTTTTAACTGACCTACGTACATGTATGTATATTTATTTATAAACACATTTAAAAATATTAATTATTATAAATGTCGATATGTACAACTTCTATAATTGCACAACATAGTTAAAGCAATGTCTCTCTCAGCAACAAAAAAATATTTATTGAGAATATAAATATTTCTTGGCAAGAATATGTACAATAACATTTTTCCGTAAAATGAAGTATAATTAATATATAATCACAATATAAAATCTGAACGTATGGTAAAGCATTTGGCAAACACTCCTGCATATACACATTGAAAAAGATCCACATTTAGATTTTTATTTAGAGTGCAGCCATAAATATACAACCCTAATAGAATCCTGTAATGTATATCTCATGTAAAGTAGTGTTGCTGCGCGTACCTTAGCGCTGAGACACTACCAGTGTCTCCAGATTAATAAAATAATTATATAAGAGATTCTGAGATTCTAAAAAAAATTAAATGCAATTTTTGTTATTAATCAAAATATCTATTAAATTAATCATGTCAGTATGACATAAAAAATTATAAAAAATTTAAAAACAGTATATTTCTTTAACAATATATTTTATTTTGACGCAAGAAATAATTTTTGATTAGTTATTCATATACAATATCTATAATAAATAAAATAAATTTTTATAATAAAAAGAATATTTACCAATTGATCGGCAAGGAGTAGAACTGTTTTCAAAGAAAAACGTCTTGAACAAAAATTAAATAAATCTTCCAGTGATGGTCCAAGTAACTCCATCACCATAACATTATAGTCACCTTCCGAACCACACCACTTTATAGTTGGTATTCCAACTAAAATATTGAGAAAAAAGATTATACTACAATATAATAATAATACAATGTTCTAATAGTCCAAAAAAAGTAAAATCTAAAAAGATTGTATTATAATTATAGTTTAATCTAATTGTATCAGAGAATATTACACTTCCTTCCTTTCACTTTCTCCAAAAAGATTATGCAACTGTATTACTAGTAAAATAATCACAGTATAAATGTTATTTAACTAACACAATCAATTTCATAATTAAAACAAATCAATTTCGTAATTAAAATTATTAAGTCTTAATAATTATACATTTCAAATTACAATATATATTTCTTTATATAATCTTTTTTTTTAAAAAGTTATTACCAATTTCTAATAAACCAATTGACAAACATTTCTTAGAACAATTAAATATTTGTTTACTTAATTAAAATCTCTATATCATGCTAAATTTGTCTTTTTTAACTGCTAATGTCAGGAAAAGACACACAAGCAAGAGATATCAGAGATACACAGTTGTGTGTCATGTTGAGTGAAAAGAAAAGATATTGGATCAGCTGTCAAATAAATGAGAACGTGGATACAATTCCTCGTATAGAATAAACATTCAATTGATAATACAGAAATATTGACTTACCGCCTCCTTGCATCATCTTGTAAAACTTGGACTCTATGTGCAACTGCGGATGTCGTGTTTTTATGCATTCTAACTTGATAGCGACTTCCTCACCCGTAGAAATATTGGTACCTTTGAATAAAGAAAAAGTTCTAAAAAGCTCATTTATGCGTGCACATTTACATGGATAGGATATATAAAGACAAAGAAGGTATGTGGAGAAACGAAAGATAGAAATAACGGAATAAAAAGAGAAAGAAAGGAAAGTGGGAATAAAACGTTACGAATTAGCGATTTAACGCTCTCTTGCGCAAAATATACAAAATCTATTGTATATCATCATACACAGAGGAGGATGGGAGGGATGAAGAGGGGGAGAGGGAGACAGTATCAGCATCGAGTGGCTCGACGACGAGGACGAATGACTCGCGCGGACATGCGGTTGACGAGCGGCAGAGAGGGGTGGGAGGAACTTTCAACTTACCTAGGTAAATGTCGCCAAAGGAGCCGCTCCCGATTTTCCGTCCTAGCCGGTACTTATTACCAACACGTAGCTCCATCGTACACAAGCCCGTGCGGCGCACCCCGATGGAAGTATCACGGTCGCGATTGTAATCACGGCGGCGGCGACGAGGTGACTAATATATACACACACCAACAATCCAGCGTAAGGTAGGCAGCGCGGTACAGCAGCAGCTGACCCGACCTGAGCGTGAAGTGATACGATGCTCGATGCTCAATCTCGCAACAACAACGGGCGGCGCGTGCTGGACTCTGATTGGCTCGCTCGCTCGCGTTACTGGCTCGACGGCAACAATACTTCCATGCTCGTCGCACAGAAACTCGGACCGATTAATCTTGAACCTACGGGCATTTCTTCGTGGCTAGTCGCGATGAACAGAATAGCGCACCTCGTTGCGATGGCGGTCGCGCTGATGGCGGCGGCGCTGCGCTCGCGTTTGTCTGTCGCCACTCGCTTTCTCGCTGTTGTGTTGACGGCGCTGCGCCGCTGCTGCCAGGGTGCCAGGCAGATCGTAGATCTGGCAGATAGGCAGGAATCACGACGAAGATGACGGCATCAAGGAGTTTATCCTGTGGGAGTGGAAGAGGAAGGACGGCCGATGATCAGTCGTGGCGAAATTCGATAAACGTACCGCGCGTAGACACTTCGTTTATAGTGTAGCTGCAATAGCGAGACGGGAAGAAAGATCGAATCTTGTAGTAAATGTCGATTCGACTGTAGGAGCGCGAGTAATGACCAATGAGAACGCACGTCGCGATCGTGGTAGGGCATCTGCCCGCAGCCCGAGGCGTCCAAGCGGACCGATGAAGAAGCACGACCGAAGATGCACCAATCGCGACTGCGCCCTCACCGCCCTCACGACGTTTCGTGAACACACGTTCGTCTCATAAAGACGACCACTGACGAAAGGATTAAAAGAAGGAAAGAAAGGAAAACGATTGTTGCTCGAAGACAGCGCCCTCATGTATACTCATTACAATTGGGTGCATTCAGAACGACAACTGCTCATTAAGCCCGGATCCTCATACGGGAAACAGTGGCTTAAGATAAAATCACACGGTGCGGAAACCGACTGAGGAATAGAGCATGCATCATAGAAGCAACCAATCTGCGTTATTCTGAATAGCGCTAATTGGTTGTTTCAATGACGCATTCTCTATTCCGCAATCCTTTTCCGCATCTTGTGATTTCATCTTAAGCCACACTAAGTCATAGCAAATGGATGAATCATTATTCTCCTCGAATTCGATTATAATTGGTCAATTTCTTAGACCTGTTCTACAATACGTCGTATGTCGGCGTCGGATACCGAACGCTTGCGTATTCGGTTGTCGGCTGTCGCATGGAAAGAAATAATTGATCATGATTGGTTAATTTCTTACGGCACGACATACAACAACGTCTCCCGACTGATTGTAGACTAGGCCTTACGACTTAAAATATTTATTGTAGATCCCGACTTACAGTCAAATGAGAGGAAAATAATTGACTATGATTCGTCCGTTTCTTATGGTTTTCTTAAAACTTAAAAACCTATTATAGATCCGAGCTTAGGATCTACAATATCCCTTAAGTCCCAAAGTTAATTGAAAAACGCTAAAATCCGTATCAGACTAGAGATTGAAATTGAGATTGGATTGGAATTTAACTAATCAGAAAAAAGAAAATCAATATCAACTTTAGTGAACTAATTTGCTTTAATTGATCAAATTCCAATGTAATCCCAATCTCAATCTCTAGTCTGATATGGATTATTAATTGTTTTTCAAGAATAAATTAATTTTACTGGATTTTATCTTCCTCAATCATTTTATTATAAAAAAATGTAGAAAATTTTAAATTTGTACATTTTTCTGATAATAAAAGAGTGATTAAAAAAAGTAAAATCTAGTAAAATCCTGGAAAAAATCTGGTAAAAGCTTTGGAACAATCAAAATAGTTGATGTTGATGTTTTTCAATTATCTCAGGTTCTCGGAGTCACAAAAAATTATTTAGGATTGATGATCTAGTATCTCATCGGTATATACACGACCTTCCGCAGTCCGCTGGTCTCGGGTCCGCTCTATCTAATCTTTTTTGGTTTGTGGTTCCATGCAATTTTGTGTAATGGGTTGGAAGGATTAATAGCATGTTGTAAGTAACATCTGCAGTTCAAATGTCGCGATCGCAGTCGTGATCATCCGCGGTTTGTAATTCAGTTGTACTTACTTAAAAGTATACATGGGAGTACGCAAGTGATCTTTTATCGTTGTTAAATTTTATGTCACATGTGAAACATGTCGCGACATCGAGACGTTCGTTCTATGAATTACTCTGATGGTAAGTAACTACACATGCGTTGTGAATCGCTTTATCTTGCCAAGATTTTTTTTGTCTTTACGAAGAAATTTAAACCTTAATCTTTCAAAATATCACATTTCGATTATGTATTAACAATCCTCCTTATTTTGTTACTATCATATTGTTTATCAAAATACTTATGAAGTATAGCAATGTAACCTTTAATCATGCTTTTACCTTTAATTAAATATTCCTGTTTATTGATGTGTTGTAAAAATAAGAATACATTAATTTTTTTTTATGTAGAGTACGATGGCTATGATGATGTTTATGGACATTCAATGGAGGACGATTATTGCGTATCGCCTACTGGTATATGTCTTACAGATTTTTCTATAATTTCCAGCGAAGTATAATTATTTATTAATTGTACATATATGTTATATACACAGTGGAGCAATTTTTATTTGATCGAAGCAAACAACAAAATATTGCTTCATTCATCACAGAACCTGATATAGTGGAAGACAATGAAGATATTGATGAGTCTTCACCATCGTCCAATGAAGAAAAATTTAATCTTTCTGAATTAGAAAAGGCAAAATTAATATCTTGTTTGGAAACAATTAGAAATGTTATAGGTGACACAGTATCTGATTCCAAATTGAAAGAGAAAATTATTTTGTCAAATTTTGATGCAAATATAGCACTTGATGCTATTTTAAAGGAGTCTTCACCAAAAAAAGTCACTGGTATGCTTATTCTGTCATAATGGATAATAAAACTGAAATATTAGAATATAATAATATTGATATAAAAAAAATCTTGAAATACATTTACAGAATCTATAGAGAATAAGAAACAATTGGAGCGACATCCAGGTATATATTGCACATAAGATCTTATATGTCTCTAATATATTACATTGAAGCTTAGTGTTAAATTTAGAACTAACCTTGCTTTTTTTCTTTTTTTTCATGTTCTTTGTATTGGACTTCATCGGTAAGGTAAGGTGTTTCAATTGATGAATCTAATACATACACGCTCACAATACCTAGATTTTCTTTTAAAAAAGAACATATTTCTAAAGATTCTACTTGGACTGTATGTCAACCGAATAATATAGATAGTTCAAAAGATGTAAATAATTCCTTCAAAACTTTCTCATCATTAGCTGGAATTGTTTCCCATCACACAGAATCTATAAATTCAAATATAACAAAAATATCTTCACAAAATAACACAAATGCACAACCTTTCAGTTCTTTAGCTGCTTTAACTGCAGACTATTTACAAAAATCTAATACAACTAATAATGTAGAATCTCAAGATAGGTATCAATCACCAGTCTCACAATTTATCATTCCAAAACTATCAATTAAGAAAAATGATAGTGAAGAAACGAGAAACGTACATTTACCAAAATTTCACAACAATGAGAATAATAAAAGACAACTAGTATCTACAAATATTTTGGACAAAGATGAAATCGATTCACTTCAGAATGATTTTTCAAATATGGACATCTTTTCAAACGGAAATACCGTGATAGAAAAACAATTTGTAAAGCCAATAAATACTGTAAATGAAAATTGCACTCCATTATCTGACGATTGGGTAGATTTGAGTGCTGCTTTAAAGGAAGCAGAATTTCTAACTGATAACGCTTTTTGCGGTGTCGATTTGACTACTTCGATAAAATTGTATGATACTCATAATTTAGACATATCTCTTGAAGATGATGATAGGATAATACCAAATGTGTTACCTGTCACTTTAAATTTATGTGCTTTGAAATCTATTAAGTTTCCATATACAAAAAAGAACGTCTCGGTATTTGGAAAAACTTTATGTAAAAAGTGGAAGAGAAAAAGACCGATTCTTAAAACTATTGTACATTATAACACAGTTAAACCTTTCGACTTTTCTACTCCGTATCAAAATTCAAATCGATCTTAAAAGATATATCTACGAATAGATAAGTAAAACGGGTTACTAAATGTGTAACATGTATATTTAGGATGTCAACATTTTTTTGAAAAATATAAAAAAGATTTATAATAGGAATAATATTTTAATTATATATATGTATGTATATATATATATATATATATATTTCTATCTCTTTAGCATCATTTGACTATCTTTTATTATTTTATATTTATAATAGAGAGATTTGAAAAAGATATCGACATGTTTTTAAATGCACGCATGCGTTCACACACACACACACACACACACACACACACACACACACACACACACACACACACACACATACATACATACATACATACATACATACATACACACACACACACACAAAATTGTTACAAAAACAATAATATACACAATTAGCATTATATTTGTATTATACTTCAGTAATTATATGTATATAGTATAACTTTTACATTTATATACAATTTTTGCAATTTTATATTAGCAATACATATGCAGATGATTATATTTTATCTTTTTTCTGATGCAACTTAGCATAGCTTCAACTTAGCATAGCTAAGAATTAATTTCATGATAGGTAGCAAATTATCATCAAAACCTACGTTGCAAGTTACAACACCATCTACTGTAAAGGTCGTACCGACCGGGACGAAACCTATTGTGAAAGGTTTTGATTTAAGTGGTGTAGAAAATACAGATTTGTTAAGCCCACGTTGTGGAAGTCCGTCTTCCAATCGGAACAGTCCTGAGGTCAAACGCAAGGAAGATATCATACAAAAGGAGAAAAGAATAGTCTCGTCAAAAATGAATAGTCCAAGATGCCAATCACCTATGTCGGGTCATGTAACACCGGAATTAGATACTAAAGTAAAGTCTAATACATCTAATGAAGAAAAAGCGGATGTCGAAGCGATATACAACAGTAAGAGAGGCGGCAGCAAGGAACAGCTTCATTTGGTAGTCGTGGGACACGTTGATGCTGGAAAAAGTACATTACTTGGACGATTACTCTGCGATTTAGGTCAAGTATCACAGAGACTTATCCATAAATATCAACAAGAGAGCAAAAAAATAGGAAAACAATCGTTTGCCTATGCTTGGGTACTCGACGAAACTGGTGAAGAAAGGTGATTATGTAACTTGTTATTGGGGATTCTTGGTGGAAAAAATTTGTCATTTTGTTCGAAAAATATAAAAAATGACAAATTCTGGCAAACAAAGACAGTATTACCGAAATTTGACGGAAAATATCTCATTTTATCTATAATCTGAATTTGTACATTTTGACAATTTTCGGAGAAATTTAGGACGAATTCAGACACATTTTGATTACATTTCGGACAATTTCGGACACATTCGAACAAATTTTTCCACAAGGCACTGGATATTCGAAAAATATTCGTTATTCGGCATTTCGATTTATTATCCAACACTTTTTAACTTAGATCAGATAGTCGGATATCATTAGCATCTGAGAGTGTACATCCAATTGAAATTTTATATCATTAAATTGTTCATATTTTATTATATAATTTATTATTATATTATAAATATTCTATAATTAAGTATGCATACTCATAATGCTATAATATCTTATATATTTAAACTTTGAAATTGCCTATAAGAACTGATTGGATGGATTTATGTATAAAAATTTGTATTTGAGTATTACAACTAATAACATACGTTTCATACAAACTTTATACAATCACATGTGGACAACACAATTCGTTATAGAATAATGCGACTCTATTTGCTTGATTACGTTTTGTAATGTACTTTGGTTAAACATATGATATTGAAAAGGATCTAAACGGCGAGCGAAACGTATATTATTAGTTGTAACACTCAAATAAAAATTTTTTTCATTTGAGTTACACAAATCCATCCAGTGTCAGCTCTTATAGGCAATTTCAAAGTTTCATTTAATTCGCTAGAATTTGATTATTAATTCATCTTATATATTGCTGCAAAATTACTTACAATTTTTTCCTCCACAGTTATCATGTCCATTGATACAGTCCTTTTCGCTCTCTTTTTCTTTTTCACTCAGCCTTTTTTTTAAGAAGACATTGTTCCGGAATTCAATTGGATATCCGGAAAATATCGAATATCCGATTCAAAAAATTGCCTTTCCGAATATCCGATGTCACATTTTTTTCCGATATCCAATATTCAGTAATTTTATGATCCGATACATCCTTACTTATTACATTAAAGAGTCAGTGCAGAAGAATGTACCAATTATAATACATCTTTAATAGAGAGCGGGGAATAACAATGGATATAGGCCACTCGAAATTTGAAACGGACACAAAATCTATCACTCTGCTAGATGCACCTGGCCACAAGGATTTTATTCCGAATATGATAACCGGCGCTACGCAAGCAGATGTAGCTTTGTTAGTAGTCGATGCAACCAGAGGCGAGTTTGAAACTGGATTTGATAGTGGAGGACAGACACGCGAACACGCCTTATTACTACGCTCTTTAGGTCATTTTTTCCCCTAAGTTTTGTAAAAAATTTTAGTTATTAAAAAAGAATATATTTACCATCAATTTTCTGTATTTACAATTCTGAATTTTTATTAAAAATTTAGGAATCTCGCAACTAGCAGTAGTTGTTAACAAGCTAGATACCGTAAATTGGTCTAAAGATAGATTCAATGAGATAGTGGACAAAATGAGTGTATTCCTAAAGCAAGCTGGCTTCAAAGATACCGTTACTTTCGTACCTTGCAGCGGTTTATCTGGAGAGAATATTGTAACAAAACCAAAGGAACAACTCTCTAATTGGTAATATCTCAATGTTTTTGCATATATGCTTTATCTATTTCTTATGAAATAATTTCACAGGTATACCGGACCTACTCTAGTTAATGTTATCGATAATTTCAAGTGCCCAGAGCGGCCTATAAATAAATCATTTCGTTTTTCGGTGAATGATATATTTAAGGGTACTGGATCTGGATTTTGTGTGTCTGGTCATGTGGAGACGGGTATGGTATCTTTGAGTGATAAGGTTTTAGTACTACCTCAAAACGAGATTGCAGTTGTTAAAGGTAAACTAAGGTTCTATTAGGCTTTAGTGGATTTAGCAATAGTGGACCATCATAAAGATGTTATGTGCTTAAAGATTACTTTATCTTAGGTCTTCAGTCGGATGAAGCTTCAACGGCAAATGCTTTTGCTGGTGATCACGTTGCGTTGACATTAGCGGGAATCGAGCAGCAAAATGTGGGTATCGGCGATATTATCTGTAACCCGCAGAATCCAGTACCTATAACGACCTGCTTTCAAGCGCATGTTGTTATATTCGCGATAACAAAACCAATCACAAAAGGTCTTCCAGTAGTGATGCACCAACAATCTTTGGTACAACCGGCGGTTATTACAAAATTAATAGCGCAACTTCATCGAAGTACTGGTGACGTGATCAAGAAGAAGCCGCGTTGCTTACCTAAGAATTCTAGTGCGATCATTGAGGTCGCAACGCAGACACCAGTTTGCATGGAGTTGTATAAGGATATTAAACAGCTAGGTAGAGTTATGTTACGATTAGAAGGTACCACTATTGCAGCTGGTTTGATTACAAAGATTTTATAAATCTGATTAATATAAATGAAATCTCGAATATTGCAATGCAATTTATATACACAAGAGAAAAATTTTATTTAGATCTATAATAATATGTGTTGTGTGTGTATATGTGTGTATGTGTGTGTACGTTTATGCGTGCACGCGTAAGTATCGCTGTGTATAGCGCGATATAGCTATCGGTGTGTATTTATACATCACACAAAATGATATATGCAAACTTTATAGGTTGTTGTTATGTATAATAGTATACAGAACTGTACTGAATAATTTAAGATTTTTTTATATATCCCATAGTATATTTATAATTGTTCATGAGCCATAGTACATGGACGACTAAAGCTGCGTTTTTGATACTATTACTGCTAAAAATCTACAATATACGTTATGTACATTGTAGATTTTTAGACAATGTATATTGGAATATAGCATAACTAAGTCACGCTATTTAATTGCAAATGATAGACATAGTCGCAAATATGCATGATTTAATAACTACTGAACAACAACTATTAATAGCGTTTTATCATTGAAATATTCCATATTGTAAGTAAATTTGTAGTTCTAGAAATTTATGTAATGCAATAAATGCAATACTCAATGATGTTATTCAGTATAGCTACTGAATATTATGCACATTGATGATATGTCTTATCATTCAGACTTGGTTCTGCCAATGTAAAATTAATCTTACATTGGTAAAACCGGATTTTAGTAATGCAACTAAGTTTTTCGTGTATCATGGCTCTATATCTTGGACAAGTGTAAAATTAATTTGGCATATCTAATAAAGATGTATGGTTACATTATTTTTATTAATATAATTTATATTAATTACTTTCTATATTATTATTTGTTGCTAATTAAAGATTTATGTGGTATTACATATCATTAAAAAAATAATGTCAGGTTAAGCCTTGTGACAAAGCTTTACTGAGGTAAGTTTATATGTAATATAGATAATTTTATTTTTATTATACGTGTGTGTATGTGTGTGTGTGTACATATACATACATGCATATATATACATATATATATAAATATAAAACATCTATATAATATTATGTGATGTTTATATGTTAACTAATACTTTATAAAAAGTTTCAAAAATTCTTTTAATGAGAGTTATAATAATTATAATAATTTTCAATACATTAAATATATTAATACACTACTTTTTAATAACAAATACTGAATAAATGATAAAAATATAATTATACGTCTTTCAATCATGACTAACTAATTAGTTTTTCTTGTAATAAAGTAAATATAACAAAATACTTTTTATTTTAACTTTTTCATCTTGCGCAACTGCTACAACCTCCAAAAAATGGAATGTCAACATTGTTTCCTGTGTTTGGTCTACCAAGTCTACGCATTGGAGGACGTGGTCTACATATAGTAAATTATGCAAGTTATTGTCTTATATATTTATCATTTGATATAAATATTTTAAGAAATTATCATACCCAGAACCTGGACGATAATCCCTTGAATATTGATTTCCTGATCTATTCATGCCAGGATTGATCAATGTCTGAAAGCTAAATATTTCCAACGTTAGTGTGAGTAAAGAAAGAATAATACAGCTAATTAGTCAAAAAGTAATTTATACAGCATTATAGATGATTATACAGTAGATTATGGAGCACTTACAACATAATAATCATATAAATTACTCCTGTAAAGAATCCGAAAATTCTTCTTAATCCCCATGGAGCAGATTTTACCACGTCACCATCTACAAGCAAATTACTATGTACAAAAATTCCATTATTTTTACATAAAAAATTAGATGACAGTATATTACCGTCCGTTACATAAACCATACTCGAAGCAGCACGCTTGTCAGCAAAGATTGATTCAAATACAAAATTTATTTTCAATTTTTTGATTCTTTTTCACGTACAATTTTACACGATTTTATTATACGTAACCATAAACCTTATCAAATCTTTACAAACATTCACATATGATGTAGGCTGACAGACTAACAATTGCTGGCAATGATTGGCTGATGACTGGCAATCAAATAAGACACTTGAATTATTAAGCCAGTAACACACGATACATGTTTTCATACTGTATCGGCAGATTACTAGAATTGCAATACATCTATCATATGATGCTGGCTTTAAGATACGATTTCCAACCAAAAAATTGTAAACCGACCGGATCATGGACACTGGCTACGTAGTTTAATGTCTACATTTTGTGGACATAGAGGCGCTTCGAAATAAAGTAACAGCTAAATCTCGAGCATGACCGCTCTCAAGCTTTTCTCTGGTCCTATTTGGAGAGTAATGATACTGGCAGCGCTGAAAAGCTACAGTTTACGTTACACTGTAGATTTTCAGTATAGGTAATCAATTTTAGAATATAATCTACGTCCCAACAATAAGGATCATTCCACAACTTGCATAGCCGTATAACCATGGCTGTAGTCAAAATCTCACTACAAATGTTTTAAAGCAATTTTTGATTAGTCAATTTGTAAAATTCTTTTTTCTAATTGATCAACCAAACATTTCAAAGCATTGTAATACGAATATTATCGTACAATTTTTGAAAAATCCATAAATCGAAGAGTTTAGTGCAATAATGTTTGTATCACAATGATAATTATTATGTACATGGTCATCCAATCATATAATTCTTGAATATCGCTTCTATCGAAAATATTGAAAATTTTGTTAAACAAGGATCGTACTAGAACAATTTATGTTGAGTTAATGGACATCAAGACCATTATATAATTACATTTACTATAGGCTTATGGAATATGTAATAATTTATATACGTTAATAATATATAAAATTTGTAACATTCACTGAAGAGGACCATTGAAAAAAGGTCGAAATATGAAATATTGTTTATATAAAGATTAATAAAACAATTTAATTATAGCATATGTTATCTTGCTCAAAAAGCCCTTATTGTATATTAATTGAAGTATTTTTCAATTTTTACGAATACAATATTATAAAATTATATATATATATTATAAAGCAATGCTTTATAATTTATGTGTTTAGAGTCCGATCGAAATTCTGAATTTTACGGCCGAAACTAGCCGGAACTGAAATTGAAAATTCGGTCGAATTTAGATCTCCAATATATCTCTAAGAAAAAATGCAAAGGAGTAATAAACGTATGGCCAAAAAAGATTCCCAATCCAATGATCTGGAAAAGTCATGAAAAGCTCGATCATATGAAAGTTTGATAATTTTTTTAATAAGAAACTTTTTTAGTTGTTTTTTATATAAAAATATCAACAAATATGTGTATTTATTTTTATTTTTTATTATTTTAAAATACTGAAAATTTATCGTGCATATTCTGTAATTCCATTTATCATTACATTGGATTAATTACTTTTGAATTAATTAACCGGGCAATGTACCGGGCAAATTAAAAATTTAACTTTTTGTCACACGTTTGTTTATATGGCTTTTTTCCAATGTTGGTATTTCTACAATTTTAAAGGTTGGCTATTGTGACAGATTAGAAAAAACAAGTTTATTCTACTTGTGCAAAACTTAGTCATATAAAGATTTTGAAATAGTAAGGATTTAAAAGTTATTGTAGGAATCGCATTCGATAATTACGAATTCGAATAAGGTAATTACGTATGTGAAAATTTCGAATGTAATAATTTCAAATGTAGTAATTGAATCGTCAAAGTAATCAATATTAAATAATAATAAATATTTTTCCTTACTGTGAAAATATAATTAAACAGATATATAATATTTGTTATATTAGAAAATTTAATTTCATTAATAGAAAACATTTATTATAAAGATAAGAAGATTAGAGATAAAGTTAATACAGTCAAAAATAAAAGTTGATATAATTTTTTAAATTAAACTAATATTAAATATGGAAATGTTTGAGCATTTTTATTATAGTGTAGTTATTATTATTGTCAGGTATATAATTATCAGATATATAATTATCCTTATTAATTGACAAATTACAAAAATAAAATTAAATAATGCTAATTGAATTATAACAATTAATATAGATATGATAACAATTAATGAGATGTCATACAGCTGCAGATGAAAACTAAAATGAATGGTCTAAACATTCAGAGTATTTGTTTTAAATAAAAGAATAATAGTACATAATAACATTGATTATAAACATAAATTAATTTGTAAAAATTTCTTATACATTTTTTTATTTAATTAAAAACTTAGAATAAATATGAGAAAATCAAAGAATAGATATGTTATGGAAAATTTGATTAATTCTGCGTAGTATCCAAATAATCAAATTTTTCGTAAAATATGTATAAAATTAAAATAATTCAAATTATTGCAATGAAATAATGACTCGTATTTATATTACTTCACTGCTATTTATATCTTTTTCATATTTCTTAATGATATTGTCATAAATTAATAACATTATATAATTGATATAATCATTGTGTAACAATATTTTCCGATAAATTATGTTATATCTTTTTCTTTGTTAAATTTATTGATTCACAACAAATATTACACGCAATATATGGTATTGCAAATATATTATTATTTAATCAGCACATGTTCAGTTACTGGAATATTTACAATATATATATTAATAATATATATATTAATACATATACAAGTTTCAACATTTACGAATCAAAATACCAGAGAAGAAAGACCTAAAAAGAAAAGATTATAAAAGTATTTACCATTTGTCATTCCAAGCATTAGTTTTGAGACATAAAGGTTAAAAAATAGTTAGTTATAAATTACGGTTAATCGGTTATCTGTCCGTGAGTTGCGTAGATGTAATCGCACACTAATTCACGTGAACACAAACATTAAAAATTGTGTGGGTAATATTAGTGTAATATATACTGCGCATATATATTATGCATATATATTACGTATTATACGTATAATATTTGTTGCGAATTAGTTGATGCTCTTAATAAATAAACATAACGAATAAGATGAATTTATAATTTATCAAAATGATGTCACTAAATGATGATTACATCATCATTTAAAATTTTTGTATAAATATCAATAGGAAATATAAATAAAAATACTAACATATAAATCTAAAAAAGTAAAAATTTTCAGTATTCAAAATTACAGAAAAGTATAAATGAGATAATAGAAGCGGTATAATTAGTGCCCACAAATCCTTTTAAAAGTATATTAACAATTTAATAATTAACCACATCATTCGCAGTCAGTAATCGCGCGAGAATGGATTAAAAAGGATAGAAATTTTTATACGTATTTTAAATTCATTTAGAAGAAACTACATACAAAATTTGCATTAATAAATAATCATATACCAAGATAAAAAAACGTTTTTTTTACTATTTCATTTTTATTTAACGTATAATATTAATTCTTTGTGTTCTTTATTCGCGTTTTTAGTATATTTGGCTATCTAATGCACATCTCCTGGAGTATCAATAATCTCGTTGATGCTTGACATCTTAATCACTGACATTGTTTCAATTTACATTTGACGACTTAATATTATTGTTTTAAATTGTAACTAACATTAACAATTGTAACTTTCATTAACATGTTACGTCTTAGTGTTGTTATTGAGATGTTTTCTCCGTTTTTGAGTCAATGTATTTAAACAATTTACTCGGGGACCGGAGATTAAGTTGTGTAGTTAAGGATGCGATTCACTGGGAAGTATTGGATAATTTAAAGGAAGGGTAACCTTGAATCCGGTGCCAAAAAGATCGCGAAGTTTATAGGCGAATCTACGTGGATTGTGTTTTGGAATGGTTTTGTAACTAGGAAACGTTAGGTTGACCTCCAATTTATTCAGAGTATAGACAGGTTCGCGAGGTGAGTCTACCGGTTTGTCTTGGTCTAGCAATTGCGCAAGTTTTTGGAAATAGGGGAAAGGATCTTGATTCGAAATAAGGGCCGATTTAACTTGGAACCTCAATCTCTTTTCCCTTTGTCTTCGTCCGCCTTTGGTAGGCATAGAAGTAATGCAAAAAAAAAGAATTATAATGTTCCGGAGAACTGTCGTAAACGGGGGCCACGCTATTGGCAGCGACAGTCGTAACAGCTCTCTGGATACGAGGAAATTATGAATTCTCCGAGGAAGTGCCGACAACGGGGGCCACGCTATTGGCAGCGACAGTCGCAACGACTCCTCAGATATTCATATATATGTGTATATTTGTATGAAGAATTAGAGATCAGAGATTTAGACGTTCCGTCGATAGATTCGATTTGATATTATCGTTTATTAAAAGAAAGATAAATGTGAAAACGAGGTTCTGATGAAGCGCGAGGATAGTTCTCACCTTGACTGTAACTGACTGACTGGCTGAGTGATCGAAGCAGTGCGAGTCTGAAAGTGAGTCTAAGTCTAAGCCTAAGTCTAAGAGTCTGAGTTTGAGAGTTTGAGTATAAGAGTTTGTGAATAAAAATGTATAAAAATGTACATTTCTGTTTTCGACAGCTCCCTTTATATACTGAAAATGAGTATGGGAGTGTCCTTTCAGAACCAATCGACACTTCTCAAAATTTGGTAGAACCTATACTCGCGCTTCCTTTGAGATAAGGCAGCAAGGCTCCGCGTAAGCCCTACTCCCCACTCTACAAGTTTATTCTTAATAAGTAATAGTTGAATTTTAACAATTTGTTATAAAAATTCGGTTTTCCTTAATATCCTTTATGCGAGGCGAATTCACTACATTCATATATTTAAGATTAATTTAACTTTATTAGAAAAAGAAAAAGGGAAAAAAAGAAAAAGATATTCGTTCTCGCATTCAGGAAGGTTTCTATTTTACTGCTAATTACTTAATCGTTAAACGCTAATATAATATACGTTATTATTATATAATGTTAATGTATAATACGCTTTTATATTTGTTATTTTATAGAAGGGCTTCTTTGAGAAAGATCGTGTGATATTCTTAGACATTCTTTCTAGAATATTCTATAGATAATTTTTATGACGCCTAAAAGTACATAACGTGATCTATCTGTTAGAGTTTGAATGTTCAAATAAAGAAACTGGCTATAAAAGAGAAACGGAATTTCCAGTTTCGAAATAAGGAAAATAGGGAAATCTAGCGATAAGATAAAGTAAAGTATAAATTGTATATCTATGATGAATATATTATTCTATAAAGAATAAGGGGATTTTATTGGTATGTAACAAACAAGATTGTAATGCGAACTTAAGCATTTAAATTTTAAAAAATTTGTTGTTTTTATTAATAGGTCTGTTTTTTGCTGCATTCTGAACCGGTGCAATAACTTGAAATGAAACAATAATGAAACGTATATTTGTTTTATTTCAACTTATTGCACTGTGTGTACCAGTTTAGAAAAGTGCAGCAATAAAAAAACAGACCTAATATATAATATGAGCTTTGAATTTTATTAGCCCTACTTTATTTTCCTTTTTTAATTATTAAATTTCATTGATTTGATCAAAAGTTACAAATTTTTGAACGTATCATTACCACATTTGTATTTACATATCTGCAAAAATAAAATATTTAAACAAATAGATTTATTAATCTACATACAATTATTATTACTAATAATATTACATCGTTTTACATGTTTGTAGTTTTTTAAATTTGTTTGATTTATACTTATTTCTTTCTTATTTTCCTTATATAATTCCTTATATAAATTCCTTATATAATATAATTTAAATATAAAATCGGAGTACAGCATAAACTGTCACATCTGCGTAAGACAGACCGTAAGCTAATTTAATCGTTAATTTAATTAATTGCGTTATTGTGTTAAATAATAATTAGTTCTATCTGAGCTAAAAGTAAGCCTGTATTTATGAAAAAACTCCCCCCTCCCCCCCAAAAAAACTATCGCGTTTGTGTTCTGTAGAATAACATAAAATATGCATATAAATCTATAAAAAATTTCGTATAAGATTTTCTAAAATTTTATTAGAATAATAATAAGAAATTTCACAATAAGAATAAGATTTTTTTAAATTTCCTTTCACTTCGACATGCGCATATAAATCAGTAACAACTCGTTTTTTGTTGATTCATATGCATACTTAATACCTTTTTTTATATCAAAGTGAAAGGATTTCTAGAAATCTTATTTACATTCACTTATAGGTATTTTGTGCGGATGATTCCTATAAAAGAAAATGAATAAAATATGTGTTATTATACTGTCCACTGTGTTAGTTTTGGAGCCTCCTTTATAAAGAGTAGGAGCTTTTCAGAGTTCCCATAAGTGTGCAGAAATCCCAGAACTTTCATGGATGTGGAATTCTACATTCAGAATTTTGAGATATCAAATAATACTTAAATTATAACGATAAATTTTAACAAATTTTAAATGACAAAAATCAGTATTTAACTAAGATGCTGCACGTTTTGCTTATCCGATTTTTACATTATTATCCTACTTCTAGGCTACGTAACTTTCTCATGCTGTAATTATACTGACGCGTGTTATTGAAACCACTCTTCCACCCTTCTCTTCAATGAGGTACTGTATACCCTGAAAAGTCTGTATACCCTCGAAAGTTTTCGTCCTGGATCATATCCTTCACACTCTACTTAATTGCATAAAACTCAATATGTAAGTAGTCACGTTTATGCAAATTATCTTTTTATAAATACTTATAAATGATTCATACTCTATCATAACACTCATTTATCTTGATTTTCCATCTTTATTATCATTAATTTTTAATATGCATCAACAAATTTATACATCTTGTTTAACATATTATACATTTTTTGCACGTTTATCATTATTGTACGTCTTACCACTATTTGTACAAAATAGGACGAAAAATACTGCATGAAAAAATAAAACGCGCAGCTTTATTACTAATAGGGGTACGTCCCGTTAGTCACTATAAATACTAAAAATCTATAGTTTATGTTATGTATACTATTATAGATTTTCGGTACTTAACGCTTAAATTGATTATGCATTGTGCGCGCGATTTGTGAAAGTAGTCGAATCATTTCCCTTTGAGGTCGTCTTTTCTTCATGAATTTTTTTATCTCATCCTGTCCTACAATTCTGAACATACACAAGAAGGATATATATAAGCATCCTCTTTGATGATTGTTTTCGAATTGCTTTCACCTCGCCTCACTTCGTCTCCTGGAGGTCGTCCCGAGACACCTGGGAAACTCGCGAGACACGCCTGCACGCGCGCATATACGTGATCGGGGTGTTAATTATCAATTTTAGCGGCGAGATGGACTACGAGCTTAGTTATGAGACAATCCGATCTCTTCGTACATATCTATATAAACTACCGGCGAGCAAGGTTTAGTTAGTTGATCGTTTCAATTGCGAATGTAAATTACTCGTTGTGCGAATGTCTGACAGTAGTGACCGATCTCTCAAGAGATTATGACATGACTTTACGGTGTTTCTTTAGCAGGTGAGGGTACTAGATACGTAACTGAACTATACTACGCGATTTATCATTGTGTTGATAATTAATAGAAATTGACAAGCGATATGGAAGATTGAAAATCGATTCTATGCATGTATTATTTTATGTACTACGCAGAATTAAATTCTTTCTTCTTGAATCGATCAAGATTGCGATCTTCTTGATTGTATATGTTGCATATTTTATAACAGTAATAATTCCGTGAGGTCTTATCAGTTAATTTTATTTTATCGATGATTTTATCATTGCTGAAATATAGAAGTTGGATTAACAGCGAATAAGACGATAAATATCGCTAAGAAAAGTCTAACTTAATCGGAAACGGTCTACACAATGTAATTTAATTAAATGTCGTATGTAACATGAGTGTTTATATAAATTAGGAAAATTAGGAAAATTAAAAAAATAGACATAAGTTGCCAGAATTATGAATATGATGCGACAGCTTTTAAGTACACTTACATATTTTTTCGATGGGAAGGGAAAGGCATTTTTTTCATCTTATGACGTAGATATACAAAAATAAACGCGAGTTGATTGATAGATGTCATACTAATAACTTTCACTTAATACTGTATGATTTATGTGTGTATATGTGCATCGAATTTGAAGCGCCCTGTTCTATCAACTTTCTCCAAATTGTATAGCTGTCTTAAATTCTCTCTCAAAAAATAGCTCGACTAAACTTTCTTTTGTGCGAAGTGAAAGATAAACAGCCAGAAAGTTTGTGAGTGTGATTTGTTCCTATGTAAGTTTATATTTTTAAGAATAAAAGGATGGTCGTAATATTTTGTGTTAAAAAATATTTATTTTTGAACAATGAACAAATTCCATGATCTTGATAATCACGATAAATTTCGAAAATTTCATCGTATAACAATTTAATTAAAATTAGCTCAATATTATTTTAATATTTTAATTTATAGTTTGTAATCGCACATGTATAAGTTTGGATAAGTTAACATTAGTTATTAAGTAATATTCTCGATTTATCCTTGCTGTAAAACTTATATTGTTATACGATTCGTATTGCGATTACTCGCGATACACTCTACTTGCATGATTCGATTAATTAACAAATGTCTCATCTTGAATTGTAATGTGAGGAAGTA
Source organism: Acromyrmex echinatior (assembly GCF_024713525.1). Lineage (NCBI taxonomy): Eukaryota > Metazoa > Arthropoda > Insecta > Hymenoptera > Formicidae > Acromyrmex > Acromyrmex echinatior. The sequence goes on from NC_141866.1 coordinate 10,259,415, forward strand.
AACGTCCCTCATATTTTAACGGGTGAACCAATTTATAATGATTATTTATAATGATGCAATGTCATCAAACGTTATATTATGATGAGGATACTATATCGCGCAATTGATAAATTGTAATTAAGAAATTGTTGAGTCTAATGATTGTTCTACAATGTGCTTTTTGTTTCCTGTTTCTTATTTTTTACCTTTTGCTTTTTTCCTCTTTGTGATCATTTTATCAACAATTCTTGATATATATTTTCTGTTTCTTCTGAAGTTCGTTAACATTTATCTCGAACAACAGAAAACGAAAAACGGGATAAGAAGTAAAAAGGTAAAATCCAATAAATAGCAAAAAGCAAGAAACAGCAAACCAAAAAGCACATTATAGAACATAAATATTTCATAATAAATAAACAACAAATCTGTAGAGGAAACTCATTTTCATTTAGCATAGAGTAAAAGGAATGTACATTTATAAAACTTATAAAAATCATAATCCTTTTATACTCGATATCTTATATCTTATTTTAATTATAATTACTATCGATAAGATCGAGTATAAAAAAGTACGAGATAAACTTTTTTTTGCGTTATAACATAACACGGAAGCAATAATATTGATTCAAGAAGATATTTCTAAAATTGTTAGAAATAGTAATTTGAAGCATTACAGAATTGAGAAATACAAATATTCGTTGAAGTTAAACATATATTCATAAATCATTTATTCCCTATTTGCATATCCTTTTAACGGTCCAAGTAGCAAATGATTGAATTTTATTGCACCGTCTTTATTATTTCAAAAAATATGTCACGGCAATAAATCGAATGATTTATTACTAAGCAGTTTTCTTACTATTTCCTGCAATTTATTATTCATGTGATATAAAAATTATATTTTTTGTAATTAGTTGAATCGTACATCAGAGATGTGGACCTATCTTGCCTTTCTAGCTGTTATCTACGTTATATATACATTGAAGAATTACGTCAGAATCCTCAGATTTATCTTTACCCTCGATGGACCGAAGACAGTGCCTATTTTTGGCAACGCTAACATTATTCTCGAAGGAAATCGTGAGTAATTCAATGTTATTAATTGAAATTGTTGTATATTGTTAATTAATCGTTAGCTATCTAAAATCATGATCCTACCTGCATATTTTATTCAACCATCCAAATTCTATGTTATTTTTATATCAAAAGTTGCAACGGCCTGCAAATAAATACAGTTTTTAAGTATTGAAAATGATAAACGTACATGTATAAAAAGATTTTGATTTTCTAGTGATTCAAAGGATGATAAACGAGGCACAGAATTATGGTCGTATTTTCCGGATCTGGCTGACGCTTCTACCATACGTTATACTCGTCGAGCCAGAAGACATCCAAGTAGTACTTAGCAGCATAAAGCATACACAAAAGATATTCTTTTACAAACTGCTCGACAATTTTTTGGGCAAGGGCCTGATTACGCAAAATGTCGACCAGTGGAAAGTACATCGAAGATTTTTGCAACCAATTTTTCATCGTCAGGTGCTCGAGAAATTCGTTGGAATATTCGGCAAGTGTGCTGATTGCCTAATCGATAAGTTACTTGAAAATGATGGAAAGGATATAAATATCACCGTATTTATCAATAATTCGGTTTACGATATATTGATCGGTACGTAATGTAAATTGCTTGTTCTTGAAAATAGATTTTAATAGACGAACAGAAAATTTCTGTTTCATTATCCAAGAATATCACAAGGCCGGATCCAGACATTTGTCAAGGAGAAGGGAGAAGGGGGGACCTACTGGCGGATTTATATATTTTTGATTGCCGGGTTTCTGAAACATCATGTGCCAATTGTAACGAACGAGTAACAAAAGCAAAATTAATTATTTTACATAATTTTCGTATCTTTCCTTATTACTTATTATTAAATTTACGCGCAATAACGAAATTTTTTTAAAGTCAAATTCGAAAAGGTAGATTATTCGAATTATTATCATTAACATTATATTGAAAAATTACTATGTAAATATTTAATTTACAAAACATTTTATTTAAAATATCAACAAAAAATATATATACACCCCAAAAAAAAAAAATATTCTGCTATTTAATAGTTCTGTGTTAATGTCAGAGGATTTTCCATTTATATATGCCCTCAAGAAAATACTCTACAAAGTAAAGGAATAGCATGTAAATGACAAACTTCTTCTAACAAATAAGCGTACCATTAATATTTTATATATCCTCTTATTTCAAAAGGCTGTTCGAATTGTTATAATAGTTATATCTTCGTACAATACACTCAAAAGAAATTCAGGAAATTTAAATAAATATTTGTTTAAATAATACCAATGGGACCATTTACTTACAGTAAATAAATATTTATTTAATTTATTTTATTTATTTTTATCATTTTTTAAAATTAAATATTTATTTTCTGTAAGCAAATGGCCCCATATATACTATCTAAACAAATATTTATTCAAGTTTCGTAAATTTTTTTTTAGTGTATAACTAATCGATCAAACACAAAAAAAATTAATTGAGTGGTACGGCAAACCTATAATTTACTACGCGAATTCAACATCGATAGCTAAGAAGATTTAATGGTTTAACAAATCGCTAATGTTATTCAGCTGTCAACTTTGCTATTTTAATATAGAAAATTGATCGTCTGTATATTACGACTGTAGATTTGCTGAATCAGTGAAGTTTTCAACTGTGTTTTTTTCCGTGAAGTCATCGAAGAAAAACTTATAAAAGTGGGTTTGTCTATTAAAAGAGCTTTGTCTATTATCTTTGGTTTTATGAAGTGCAAACATGAAAAAAGAAAAAGATAATAATAGTACCCACATGATAGCATAAATCAGAATAATATATATTATGTATCTATGTAACAATAAAGACAACATCGTCATATAATGAAATTCATATAGAACGTACTGATGGTATTCTACCGCGTTATAGTATTTGTTTGTAAAAATCGATGCTTATCGCAAACGATCACGTATGCCAAAATATTTTACTTTTTCATAAGCACGACACGTGGTCAAGTGCATGTTAACTAGCATAAGCATCCACATCGAGACTTATCGAAATAGTAATATTCATACTCGTGTATTATGCTTTTATTGATTTTCAGTATTACGTACCGCTAATATACCTTAAAAAAGATTACACGTACTTCAAAGTCCCCTCTTCAATTATCACACGTTTTAATATTTCGAAGGCGATCCATGATGTTTACATCAAATATTAGTGGTTTGACATAATGTTTATTTCAGAGACGATTCTGGGTACGCCGGCAAACCAAAGAAAAAACGATGGTGAGAACGACCCATTCAGAAAGTGAGTGCAATATCAATAGATTTATTTTATTAGCAAATCTTGTTATTAAAATGCAACATATTTAAAAAATAAAAATCATGCTCTAAAAATTATCATATTCTAAATGTTTCTAAATGTTTTATCATATTCTCATGTTTTAAAAATCATCTTGATAAATTATTGAACAGGGGCCAAGTTATGATGCCATATAGATTTGCACGACCATGGTTGCTAATCGATTGGATTTACCGATTGACAGCAGCTGGAAAATCGGAGGAACAGCAACAGAGAGATCTGTTCAACTTTTGCTTTAAAAAAATGAAGGAGAAACGCGAATTTTTGAAAAAGAATGGCTCTCTTATTGTCGATGACAACACGATTAGAAAAAAATCTCTACTAGAATACATGGTCGAGATTAGTGAAAGAAATCCCGAATTTACTGAGCGGGATATCATCGAGGAATGTTGCACTTTTATGCTGGCCGGCCAGGATTCGGTTGGCACTGCCACTGCCATAACGCTTTTCCTTCTGGCGAATAATCCGAAATGGCAGGAGAGATGTGTCACGGAATTGCATGAAATTTTTAACGATGACACAAGGTCGCCAACTATGCAGGATCTTATGAAGATGACATGCTTAGATATGTGTATAAAGGAATCTCTGAGGTTGCATCCTAGCGTGCCACTTTTTGCTAGAACACTCGGAGAGGATGTAAAACTAGGTAAAATTTTTTAGAGAGAAAAAAACTATCATGATAAAAATCAAACTTAATAATAAAGGGATGTAAGCTAAGCCAGATATTTATTGCTAAAATTTAAACAGTGAATTTAATAATAAAACAATAAACAGATGTTTTGACTTCTATCATATCATTATTAATGTTAACAAAAAAATAATTATTAATTATTAATTTCGGATAAATATTATATGGCAATTAGTAATGTAAAATTTAAATTATTATTAATTTGCTTTTATTAATTTCAGTAAAATTAATATTAATTCGATCGTAAATCTTATTAAGATGTTACCAGAACTTAGACGCAAGCCGCAATAAATAGAAAGGTCTTCTCGTATAATAGTCATGTGTAAATTAACAAAAAATGTGTGGACTATACTCATCCATTTGTCAAAATGTGTAAAATGATCAATGAAGTTATGTTTATCCTTTAATTAATTTATAATTATTTATAATTGAGATAGAGTTAGTACAATTTCATTACATAATTCACAAATTGTACAAAATTTACAAAAAGAGTTTTAAATGTAGACAGTTTAATTTGTAGGTGTCAGAACTTTTTCCATGAAAATAGGTATGGTTTTATGCTCTAATTCTGCGAATAATATTTACTTTTACAGTTTTTTTGAAATTTACAATTATATCATTTAATTATTTAAAATTATGTTTAGAGTATATAAAATATATATTATATAATATAAATTGTTTTTAGTACTGTTACGTAGATAACACATATCTTCAACATTATTCGTAAATATTTAGTAAATATTGGGTCATCTAAAAACCGTGGATACTTTTTAGATGACCCAATAGAACCAATAAAGATATCCATGATCTAGACGTCCAATAAAGATACGATAAAAATAATATAATTATATGCATTATACATAAAAATATTGCTTTTTTAAATCATTCTTGAAAGATGTTATTACAATATCATTTTGTATCATGCAGGAAAATATATAATACCGGCCGGTTGTGGCGTATTTATAGCGCCATACTGCACGCACCGCTTATCTCATCATTTTCCTGACCCTCACGATTTCAAACCGGAACGTTTTAGCTCTGAAAACTCCGAGGGAAGACATCCATATGCCTACATACCGTTTAGTGCAGGACCTCGCAATTGTATCGGTAAGAATATAGCAAATATAAATTAATCATAAGATACATAAGAGAAGTATTAAAAAGGACACACATTCTACAATATATTGTAAAAAAATTACAATTATTCTTCTCATCTTCGATTGTGATTGATCAATTTCTAACTTTTGATTTCTAATTTAGTGTAGACGAAGACTAAAAATTCTGTTTTATAAAGAAAACTAACGTTTATGTTTTTAAAAGTTTTTCCAATATATCATAAGAGTCATTAATTTTTTTCGAAGAAAGATACTTATTATTTCTTTTTCGTATTTTTTTAGGATACAAATTTGCTATTCTTGAAATAAAATCAATCATCAGTGCTATTCTGAGGAAGTGCCGATTAGAGCCAACTCTTGGCAAGGAGAAAATGATAGCTAAATTTCGATTGACGGTCAGAGCACAAGGTGGACTTTGGGTCAAAGTAAGAGCATGCGATATAAATTAACGCAATTAGATTAATGATTCCGTTCTCAACTTTGCAAATTATAAACTATAAGTAGTGATTATATCTCAAAAATGATGATATCTCAAAAATAATTTAAACTGCACTGTTAAAGTATTTCTTTCTAAAAGCGCTGAATGCATTGACCAAATATCACTTTTCTTTAGTATTGAAATGACATATAGTTAGCTTTTTATTTTCATTATCTCATCTTTCTTTGTATATTATTTAAACAAAATGGTTGACACAAAAGTAAAGAAACGCGCAAAATTTTTCAAGAAATTGTAGAAATATTGTTGTCATTATTGTTGTGTATACAATACGTATACAAATTTCTTTCTATTAGTATAAACAAAAAATAAAATAACTTACGTTTTGCAAACGTTATGTCTCATATACAGTCAATAAAATCATTGATTTTCAAGTATTATTGTTTTGAATCATTGAAATGAATGAGTTTACACAAAAGCTACATATAAGAATACTATACGGTTAAATTAATCTTTTTTAAGTTGTGATAAAACAAAAAAGGAAAAAAAAGTCGATAAGAGTTAATGCAAATGTCGGTGCGTATGTTAACAAAGAGTATTTAATTTATTATTTGTAGTAATTACATACAAGTAAAACGCAGATATTTTCGTAATTTGGATTTTGTTCAAAATTTAACGTATATTAGATATAATACTATTTTAAATAGTTCAAATAATAAGAAAAAAATATCGGTTAAGCTGTAATGATCTAATCTAATATAAACAAAAATAAGATTAACAAAAAAAAAAACATTATTTTATTAGATTTTGTTCTTCTACTTAATCCATGTTTTTTTCTATTTAAAAATCATAATAAAATTTTGCGTAAATAATTATAATTATTAAAATACTTTGTACAAAAAAATTAAAATTGTTGTTATTATTTTTGAAGTAAAATTGCTTCAATAAAAATAATAGCAAATGGACAATAAATTAAAAAATATGTTGTTAAATAAATATATATGTTATTCATACAGTTGTTATGTATATAATTTTAGTATTCATTTACACACGCGCGCGCGCGCGCGCACACACACACACACACACACACACACACACACACACACAGAAAGTATAAATATTGATATATTTCCAATTCCAAACCTTTTGCAGGGACGTACAGCTGATCCTAAGGACAGAAGCACAAGGTCTACATAACGCATAATGCATAAGAAAATAAATGAATTAAAATCCTTCATTTTCTTCTTTTTTATAAAATGAAAGACGAGAAGCATAAACTCTTACATAATGCATAACATATAAAGCATAAGAAATTCAATCAATCAGTTTTTTATTTCATGGAAACGAAAGAAACAAGGATTTTGATTGGTTTATTTTCTTATTTATTACGTGTTATGCGTTGTGCAAGAATCTGTGCTTCCTACTAAAGACTTTGATTAGTTAATTTTCTTATGCTGTATGCATTTTGCGTTATGCAAAAGTCTGTGATCAGGCTTTAAAGGCTTAAACACAATAGGCAAAAGCAATAAGTACAGAAAACAAGGAACAGCTGTCCAACAGAGCTCTGGGGTATACAATAATATCGAACTTACATCAGAGCTCTGATTGGACGGCTCGTTATTCTCTATTGCCTGTGCCTATTGTTTATGTCTATTGTATTTAAACCTTAAGTTATTGTGTATAATAGACTTAGGGAGCGTTTATATTGATCGTAACTGTCCTATAAGCGCAAAATATTCCTAGAATATTATATGGATATTATTAAAAAAAAAAATTAAAATAAGTTATTATAATATTGGGTCATCTAAAAAGTATCCGCGGTTTTTTGTCACTAGATGTGTGTTGATGGTCATATATCTAGTGACAAAGTCCGCGGATACTTTTTAAATGACCCAATATTTTAAGAATATCATATAATAATTTTTAATATTTTATGAGAGTATTCTATAGAGGTTATATGTCCACTTACATAATATCCTTGATATTGTATCCTTAATATCCCTGACTTATCATTAAAGTATTTCTAAATATTAACTATTTTTAATTTAATGCAATTTGAATTCACAATCTAGTAAGTTCTTATCAATTTATGCTGCATCTTGTGCTAAAAAAATGTTTTGGTGTTTTAAGTACGTATTCAGTAGATACTACAACTGCGCGCCATTTTCTATCTTTAAACGTATATTTATTCTGAACAGATGTAGCAGTTTTACAAATTAAAGTAAATGCTATTATAATAATTTTTAAACAATATTACAAAAGTAACATTAAATAATGTTACTTTTAATAATAATGTAACATTATCAGAAGTGGACATATAACTATTTATTAATATTTCGAAGATATTTAATATTATATAATTTTTAGTAAAATATTCTTGAAATGTACATTTAACATTCTAAGAATATGCTGGAAATATTACTTAATATTAAATAATAATATTATGCGCTTATAAAGCGTATGCCGTATATCATAATCTGTAAAAATGGACCAATCACCTTCGAGTATTCTTTTTCTACAGTCGAATGAGAGGGGAATACTTGATTATGATTAATCAATTCTTATACAGATTATGACATATGGCATACGATTACGGCCAATATAAACGCTCCTTTAGGTTTGCTGCAAAAATTCCGTACAAAATTCCGTAACAGTATGCGTAAAGCCAGTTCTACATTAGTTGCAAATCGATCGCAAGTTTGTTGCAACAGCCAATATGAAACGTTGATTTCAAAATGCAAGCTTCAGATTGGGTGTCGCAACAATCTTGCAATCAGCTTGCAACTAATGTAGAACCGGCTTTAAAGACTGTCGCAGACAAAATTTCTGTAACAATAACCTTAAGACGTGAACTTAATTCGATAAGCCAATCAGAATGCTGCTTTAAATCTACGTACTCTAACGGAAATAGAAATAGTAAAACTTATCCATAAGGCGATTTTCAATCGATCATCACTTGCGATCAGTTTGCAACTAATATAAAATCGGCTTAAGATTGATATTTTATATGTCGTACATATGTACAACAAACAAGCGTGTTGATTGGCTATAGCATGGAAAGATCCGAGAATCTCTTTATCCAATCAACAGGCTTGAAAAGTTTTGTCGACACTACATGAGATATCAGCCTTAAGGCACTCTATGCGCGCGCGCTTTGGCGCGACTTGTGTTGCTTTTACGGTAAAAATTGAACGTAATGCTCTGAAAGACAACGCAATCCAATGCGACTGACGTTTCGCCAGGAGAAAAGTTTCTATAAATCGTGCAGATTTCTATCGCTATTATTAATCTCGAATTTTTTTCAAATATTCGGTCGATTTTCCATTCGCCATCCGAGCACTATTCGGATTTCGAAAGCATTCGTTCGATATTCGAACGAATACCTATATGTAAGAGCATTGGATCACCACGCCGATCGCTCTCCCGCGAAGGAGGGATGTGGAGGTCGCATCCTCGTGCTCCGTACACGCGAACGACGGCGATAGCTATCAGTTGGCCGTGAGCCGTCAAGTGAGTCTGAGTTTGGTGGCTGGTGTATGTAGCTTTGCAGCATCGGGAGAAGCGATCGATTCTACGGAGCTGCGCTCTCTCGCACATCGCTCTTCTCTGTTCAGAGCGTTTCGTCTCGGAGCATGTCTTCGTGTAGACAGCGAGAGGTGATCGATTTACCACTCTCGTATTGAGAGATGTTAAAATAATCTCGGGACAAGATAATTAAATCAAGTTCGAAACGTAAAACGATTAGGAGATACAGGAAGACGGTGACAATCGTTAGGCACCCACGTGATTAATCGGAGGTGCCGCGCGAAGGTGTCGATTCGATACAAGGCTCTCGTGTGAGATTCTGCATCAGTGACAGGAGCTCGCCTCGCCGTACAGAAGTGTGACAGAGAAAAAGGGGTGGGGGAGAAGAGGGAGAGAGAGAGAAAGAGAGAAGAAAAGGAAAGAGGGCGGAAAAGAGGGAGGAGGGAGAGAGGAGGGAGGAAACCGATCAATGTTCACGTGACAATCAACAACGCGAAGTGAAGTTGCCGCGAAAGGGTGCACGAACAACGGCCATATTCAAGGCGAGCCCGTTGTCGCTCCCGGTAAACGTAGGGTCGCAAAAACAGTCTCGTGATTATTCATCGGGATAGAACGCGGAACGTGGTAAAAGAGAACAAGGTAAACGACGAGAACGGGGAAGTGCAGCAATTAAGTTCTTTTCAATACTACGGTGACAGCGATCCCTTCCATCATCTCGTCGAGATGGAGTTCAAGTTCAACGTAAATAAACTCTTGCCTAGAAAGATCAACAAGGTCACGCACAATCTGGTGCCGGAAGACTTCAAAGGTGATCGACGTGAATTGAAGTGAGTATTCTTCTTTCTGAGATCCTAAAATAGTATAGTTCTCCCGAATTATCAATCATACTACGCAGTGTCCATTTATATATCGAAACTCGCGCCCGTACTTCGCAAGTGATTTCATCGGCTTTCTGTATTTATTAAATTATGACGTCATAAGTATAAAGCTATATCTTTATATTTATGACGTAAAATGTATATATTTTACTAATGTAAAATGTACGTGTATATATATTGCTCCAGTAGATGCTTTAAAACATAACTAAAACGACATAACTAAAAAAGTTAACTGTTCCAGAAAATGAGAAAAGTATTTTTTAAATGGCAGAAAATTATCGATTAATAAAATAAGATCAGCAAAGAAATATTTTTAATATCAACTGTCATTTTCGTTATTTATGGTTTACAACCTTTAAAAATCATTCTCTGTAAGTTGACAAGTTTAACTTTTTTTAAAAATCTTTTTTTAATTGCGCTGATTTTGTTGATTTTTTTTTTACGAATAAGTTAATTTTTTTTTTTGATGATCGATAGGATAATTTACTTAACTCATTCATAGTAATAAGTCGTAAATTACATTACATTTGAGTTATGTCATTTTTAAAGGAGCGATATGTATGTATATATGTGATGCGCGCGCACATTCATATTCATACTCAGACAGCACAGAATATTTATGACAAATATTTATTAATATTCATTTTTTGAAATATTATATAGATATTTCATACATATTTTATATAAAGCTTTATTCGAAATATTATTAAAATATAGACTAAACATTTTATGTAATATTTATGATAAATATATTATAAATAAATATTTCTAATAAGTATTTTTTACTTGGATTATAATATAATGTCTCATTAAATATTTTTATAGCACTTACTATAACATTTACAATAAATATTTCATAATATTTATAATAAATGTTTATGATCTGTGCAATCGAAGCAATCTAAGATCACAAAAAGATTTACAAAATATTTAAAATAAATCTTATAAATATTTATACATATTTTATGAATATTTTATAAATATTGTGTGCTGTTTGATATACATGCACGCACAATTACAAATCTTGTTATGAATTCCAGATGAGAAGGCTTATTTATTTCATGCTCAATATTCTTTCTTATAAATAATAACAATATATTAAACAATTAAATATGATTTAAGTGTAATCACTTTAAACAAGATATTCCATCAATTCGCTTTTCTAATGTTTCATATCTTTTCGATAAATGATAAGACATCAACTAATAACGAGAATACATCCATTATCTATTTACTGAAGGAATGTTACTGACGTGTTCAAATCTGCTATTGCGTTAATTGCTACCTAATTGAGTCAATGCGGAATACTTAGAAGCTGCAGAGAGTAATATAGTTTTATATATCATTCCTATATAATTAAAATTTAGATTACGATGTTATATAAACAATTTCCACGATAAAGTCTAGCTAGATAAGATTCCGCATTCCATTTATTTAATCCATATTCGTTACACACACACGACAGACGGTGGGATACTCTTCTCTCTCCGAGATAGCTTTCTGCCATAAGAAAGTTAGCGAATTGTGAAGTAAATGAGTTTTTTCGAACAGTAAAGTCGGACAGACGGTTTTGTATATACCGTAGATTCTCGGTTCAAGGAACTCAGGTTCACTTGCAATAACTTCTATCGAATTCTTGGGCAGTGACTCGCGACGCTCGCGGAAGTCTATGACGAAATGGCAGAGAAGTATCATGGTTTCTCACCGTGAAAGATTTGTCCTTCGTTATTTGTTGTAGGTATACAGAAAACCTAGGTTACTTGTTCTCCGGTTACATACCTGTCCTCCTTGATAGCAGCAGTTGATGCAAACACGCGCTGCAAAATTATTATTCCGATATTAACTCATCATACAGTACTTATATCATTGCAGCAATGTTGCAGCAACATTGTAATTTATGTTCTAATAATATTGCAGTAACATTACGTTTTAGCAATATCGCAATATAATATAACAGAAGCGCGAAGATTTATTTCTTCATATTTCCTTTTTATTTATATATTTGTACTGAAAATAATCTTGAGATTGCATAATTTTGTTAATTACATAAGTTGAGCTACAAACGTAAATATGCGATGCACTTTTATAAGAATATATCAAATACTTGTTGTGAAGAAAAATATTTTTTTTTAATAATTAAAATTTTACAATAATATTTCTTCTAAGTGATGTAAGATACAAAGAAGCATTTTCGATTCCTCTATAAAATTTGTTAAAAGCTAAAAAATAGTTACTAAAAAGTAGTAACAATACTGTAAAATTAAATAATCTATTGTTAAAGTTAAGCTAGCGCCTTATGTAAGATACTTCCGTGAAATTTCATGTCTTTAAAAGCTGTAGATTTCGCAATGCAACTTTCCACATTCGGTGATTACTCACGTTTTTTCGTCGTCAATCCATCATACTTCACGCCAATAGCATATAATGAGCATAAGAGAAGATATAATACCGATAGAATAAATTAACCCGATCTTTATCGCCAAAATGGATTGGCGCGCGTCCAAAACATGAATCAGGTCATCGCTGTAACTGAATAATGTGTTACACGAGGAATCTTTCTTATTAGAACGGTGTAAATAATTGCATCTATTATATATAATTTTCTAACGTATAATTTTGTGTAATCTAATCGAATATGAAATTAAATATTGCATGCTGCGCTACAATATTTAATATTGATTATTACAGAATGCATAAGAAACCTATTCCACCTTATGTCTTAACAAATCAATATCTTCCTATTTAATAAATAATTTACTTTATTATTATTCAGATGATTGCGCCAGTTTTATATATTGTTAGTATTAGTTGAAAATGATTATATGTATGAAAGTAAAGTTTTTTTTATTATTTGCTATCTAATGTAAAAAGAATTAATTGACATAAAAATTTATCTTGAATTAATGCTTTCTTCTAATAATTATACTTTCTACTTTTTTCTTTACTCTCTTTCCTCCTCCCCCTTTCTCCTCTCATCCCTCTCCTTTCCTTTATCCATGCTATAGCTATTTTCCGCTAGTTTTTAAAAAGTTTTGTCCTTGACACAAGAACATCGGATGAGAATTAATTAGCATAGTTTTACGAAATTGATGCTAGCATAAAATATGAAGACGAAAAGTAGAACGTGACTGTTTCGTACTATTTCAGCGGGTAATCGCTATGTAAAATCATTATATATTCCGTAGCGATTGTAATTGTAGCGTTGAAAAATAGCGATGCTTGATTGAGATGTTACTTCTAACTTGCATCTAGTTTAAGAGGTATCTGCAATAATTTGATATTTTACATTAACATTTTTAAAATCAGAAATTCTTCACATATTTTCAATTCTTATATTATCTTTTCCATAATTAGGATGCTTTCAGAGATTTTTTCAACTGTATTGGATTACATTTTCTTAATTAATTATATTATAAAAATTATATTATAAAAATAGAAATAAATAAAAAGTATTAAAAAATTTATGTACAAATTATATAAAGCGTCTTGTATACCAACATATCTAGCTAATTTACTCATTGCAAATTAAAATTGTATGCAAATGTATTTGATTTATTTGGTTTCAAATATAAACGTAGGTGTATCTGATAAGTATCATTTTTTTTTAGCGAATGTCAAAGATTATTGAGCAGAATATTGGACGATATGGGCGAGGCATCAGCGAGAGCTCAAGGACTCAACAAACCAATTACTAGCGCCCTTAAACTCCGAGATACAGATCACATGGTTTATTTGCTAGTAGATAATGAAGGGAACAAGTAAGTTTTTCTCTTCATTTAGATAGATTTACTTGAAATATAATATTTTTGTTACATAAATAATTATTTACTCTTGAGATTTGTACTATTGTTTGTGTTATATAGACAACATTGTATTCAAATTTTTATATTTCGATAATAAATAATCCAATAAATTCTTGATCCAATAAAATTGATCTAATAAATTCTTAAAAAAAAAGTTCTCAAATTTTAAAAAAAATTTCTGACGATTAATATTCAAAATCATACAAAATACAATAGTTTTTATTATTGACACTTCTTGTAGTCACCTCGTCCTATAAATTGAAATATCTTATTAATTCGCGAATTTTAAAGAGATATGGAATGATGCTAAAATAATATTTAAAATCGACATTTTTTAGCCGAAAATATTGGCAAGTAGATACTGCTCGCAAACGCTTAAATGGATAATAGCTAAATACGCTAGGCCGGCTAAACTACAAATAAAGTGAAAATAGAAAGATAGACATGACGATTGCTATACTAATATCGTTTATTTACGTACATTTTTATTTTGTGCATTTACGAACAGAATATTATTTTGCAATTGTAAGGAAGTTTTCTCAATTCATTTTATCTTATCTAAGATTATTCTTGTAGATCTAAAAATATTAAGAATCTTTTATATTTACACTGTTATTGTTACTCTCTAAATTCTTTGGCGTGGAATCTTATTCTTAAAAGTAAAAATTGTGCCAGTCGATTTTGAAAAAGAATAGCTCAATTTTCATTCTTTAAGAGTGAGAGTTCATTTAGAGATTGATTCTAAAAGTTTTTGAAAATACTCCAGACTTGAGATTATACTATTAGGTGTTGGAATTAATTCGTAGCGTTTTACAAGTGATGGGAAGTACTTTCATTAATGTATTTTTTAATGCTCATGTGAAATAAATAACATTCTTTCATTAAAAAACGCTACGAATTAATTCCAACACCTAATATATATACACGCAACATTATTTTTATAGTAAGTATATGAAATGCAAAATTTTATTCCAAGATATAAAAATAGAATACACTCCTGAGTTGTTGACATGCAATATGCACACAGTCGGGCACTCGCGAGCATTCGTGGGCGTACGTACCCAATTTCAGCATTTTATCGACTCCTGCTGGAGTATATGAGATACGCATCAGACCATACACAGATATTACGCATTGGCGATCATTACGATACTGTAATGATGCGACGTGACATAGTATTTTTCCAAGTCATTTCTTAGGAAATTGTGATTCATTCGCATAATAAAATCTCTTGATTTTGCAGTGGACTCGGTAGTGTGGTGGGATTACTGAAAACAGGATCGAAAAATTTGTTTCTGTTTGATGAAATGGGAGAGCATTATCAGCTGCAGGCGAGATGTATCTTGGATTTCTACGTGCATGAGTCGCGACAACGTATGGGTTTGGGCAATATTCTCTATCAGCACATGTTATCTGTAAGTTCAGTGTTCATTTTCAAATCTTAAATTATACTTAATCTTTACCTTCGATAAAGAATATGGATAAGTTTAAAATAACATATAATTAACAAACTTTGATCAGTAAGTATTAGAATAATCGCAACTAAAAATAGTTAATAAAATTATAATAAAATAGTTAATAAAAAGAAATTAAAACTAATAAAATATACATTTTTAATTTTATCCTTAAGATTATCTAGAGAAAAAAAAAAATTCCTCTGATACAAGTCTGAATGATATTTCACGAAAATAAATATTAATGAATAACTAAATGCAGAAAAAGTAATTCAGAATTTAATTATAAAAGATTACTGTTTATTTCTTACCTTTATATATTATTTTTTTTTTGTCATGTTGTGATTATATAATTGTTTTATTATACAATAAAATATTGCTATTATTATCGTTTCTAAGATGTATTTGTCGAAGGTAGCCGATTGTATATAGCATTCTCTTTCGATAATTGTATGTTAATGAAACCACGAGAAACGAACCGTTCTCACGTGAAGAGAGAGTTTCCGCTAAACAATACTCGAACTTCCCCGCTCGAAGACAAATCTTCGATGCGCCAGTGTAAGGCATAATTACTTCCTGCACGGTAGATACTTAAATCGTTAAGACTGTGCGAAACAGAAGTTTAACCGTTACAATCGCAATTACACAGAGAAAAATGAATAATATTTATATAACAGACCGATAACATTTATTATTAATATGGTATTAATTAATATTAATAATAATAACAATAATATAATTGCAATCTTTTACAAACATAATGAAATCGATTATTTTAAACTTTCATAAATAATTAATATATTACGATTTTACTACATTTGTTAAAGATTTCAATATATTTAAATAGAAATTGATAAAAAATAAACATAACATTTGTATATTACTAAATGCAAAATATATTTTATTAATTTTTTTATTAATTTTTTAAGTTTTGTAACAAAAAATATAGATTTAAATAATATAGATTAATTATAGTAATTTGGAAATTTATATTATTAAAAAAAAGTGACAAACGCATTTACGCAAATTAATAAACAGCAATAACTCGCAAAAATTAATATAAATAACTGTTTTCAAAAGAAAATTACAGTGAGAAATAATTTTTAAAGTGATAGAGAGAGAGAGAGAGAGAGAGAGAGAGAGAGAGAGAGAGAGAGAGAGAGAGAAGTATAGCATATACACACGCGTATAATATAAAGATAAGAAAAATGAAGAATTCTGCAAACTTTGTGTTTTTCGTTCCGCTCGAGGACTCAAAACCCTGAAATCGGTGTCATGTAAGGACAAGTGCAGAGAACTGTAACGAAAGAAGACGGACGTTCTTTATTTTTGTGCTCAACTTGTCTAGAATACCATATTTCTTTGTACATAATATAAGATTCGTATAATAAGTAGATATAAATTTAATAACTTACTATAAATGATATATATGTTTTTCTTTTTTATGTAAGATCAACTTTTGTCTCCATTGTTAAGAACTTATGAAAACTCGAGAAAAAATATTGTACATATAATTATATAAAATTATATATATACAATTATATATAAATAGATATAATTATATACAATTATATATAAAATATGTCCATTTATATACAATTATATAAAATTATATATAAAATATTTTTTCCCAGGAATAATTCATTTTATTAAATATTTTTTATCTTTTTAATCTAAATTGAATAAAAAAATTTAAGTAAAAAAATTTTATACTTTTATTGCATGAAGAACTTTAAAAAAATCATCAAGATTTCACAAGCGCGTTTATTGAAATATTAATTTTGTATGTAGTATCTATATATGTATATTAATATATATATTTTATGATATCTAAACAAGATTTGAAATCAAATTGATAATTGTAAGTTTTTACTTGTAAGTCGAAATAATTAGTTACTATGGTGAAAATTAAGATAAAACGCGCACAGTCACAAAGTGAGTGTATGTGTCATTATACTCAACCGTGTTTATGACATTTACTAGGATTTCACTACAAATAACGTGCATTGATTATAACCGCACGGAATAAAACTTCAAATTCGACTAAACTCGTGTCTACAGTATTTGTGTTTATATCTCTTCGCTTACCTTTCATATTATGACTCATTCGAAAGTACGACGTCATAATTATTTGCGTATCCAACGTTACACGGCATCAATGTGTGAGATACATGCGACAGATAATATTTATTTTGATTATAGTAGAAATTGTGTGTGGGTGTGTGTGTGTGTATGTGTGTGATTCTAGTTTCTCCATCAAAGTATTTAATAATATATCTATTGACAAAAATTTGCGATTATACAGCGCGATGTCTTGTACATATTAAAAACGATAATTTCATTGAATACATATTAAAGACGATAATTTTATTGCACAAATAAGAAAACGTGCTAATTAGAAACGCGATATTTTTATATCAACTTCGATACTAAAACTTTATGAAACGTTCACTCAGTTCGCTGTAAATGGTTGCTTAGGACTTTCGTATTTTCTCGCGTGATTGCAATTTTATAATGCACGGACTCTTTCGTGGTCGCCGCGATTTTCTCGCGAGAAAACCGAGATATTGTGAAAACGTGATTGATCTTAAAAATAAATGCGTGACGAAAGGTCATTATATTATATCGCATACGGAGGAAAGCGGGTGTTACGCTCGAAGGTAACTCGCAAGGTGACTGAACTCATCCAGCCCGTTTGTTTCAGCACGGTTCGTCGGTTTGTATTTATAATGGTATACTGATAGGTATTTTTTCCTACTATCATGCTTCTTTTACGTGAAATAATTAATATTAGAAACTTGATTTTTCGCATCAAATATGATTAATCGCATCCGGCGTAATAGCCTGACCTATGAAAGTTAATTACATTTATGTTATTACATTCTTTCATGATCGTGTATACATGCATATAATATGAACTATTAATCGAAGCTTGAATGTTTTAAGATCTAGCAAAATACTGTTAGTATACTACATAGTTATACTAATAATAAATTAAGAGAAATATGCACTATTTAAAAAAATGGCGATAACTTTTATGTGACTGTAAAAAAATCAATTTTTTTGAACATTGATTTTACAATTATTTGTTTTGTATTTTCAGATCATATAAATTTTATTTGAAATATTTTCCATGATAATGCATTATTTATAGAATATTCGACGTGAGCAATTAAAATGAAGTGTACCATCAAATCAAGTTTAATTTGTCTTTCTTTTTGCTTAGAAGTAGATTAATTAATCTTATTCTTTTATGACATATAATTCATTTTAAATTATAAAATACGAATATTTATTTTGAGATTATTTATTTTATCCTTTTTATTCGCTTATTCATATTTTTATTTTAATATTTTTTATTCTACTTTTAATAAAAAAGTATTTTGATTTATAGGAGGAAAACATTAGGCCAGTAAAATTGGCAATTGATCGACCATCGGAGAAGTTCTTAGCTTTTCTACGCAAATACTACGGACTCTCGAAGATTATCCCACAGAACAATAAATTTGTCGTCTTTGAAGGATTCTTTGATGACGGTACGTAATTAATACTTTGGTATGAATTTTCTTTGAATACACGCAATGTGGGTGACACATTAATGTTAGCAAACAAATTATTTTCTTGAATATCTCCAATATTTACTAAGGACTACTATAATAAAATATTTCTCTGAAACAAATTTATTTAGAAATAATAAATTTCTCTGAAATAAATTTATTTAGAAATAGTAAATTTTTTTTCTGACTCTTACAGTGGTCCGTTTTTTTTTTACGGGAAAGTATAGCTATTCAAAGAATTTCTAACGCACACCTAAAATTTAAAAACGTTGGATATATGTAAAAGTTACAAATAGATTTCAAGAGTAGAATTCAAGAAAACTTTTGTTTTCGCGTTTGTAGAGAGTCGAGACGTAAGGAGCAATAGATACAGTTTACCTCCAAGAGTGAACTTGGACGATGGTACGCCGGGCAATAATGACAATAACGGAAGGAACGGTGCTAGGTAGGTGCGTCAAATCGAATTACGATTTATGAAGCGACAGATGCGAATCGTAAACGATTTACAGTTATATGGAAGAAAATGATATATTGCTTTTCAGTCTCAACGGGGTACCATACGTGGCATCCATTTCGCGCAGTTCATTCGGTAGATACGCTGCGGCGCGGCCGCCCTGCTCCATGGCAAATGTGAGTACAACGACATAGAGAAGTAGCCGAGAAAAACTTTTAAGTCACGTTTTAATTTATCGGTTCTGATATTATATACTATAATATATAATAATATATATAATAATTATATAAATGTAATTATTAAATTGTAATGTATTAAGAAAAGAAAAGAAAAGAAAGAAATGGAGAAAAGGGAGAGCAAAAATTGTGTGCACAATTGCAATGATATAATTAAAATTACCGCATTTTGATATTTAGCTTAAATATCAAAGCTTAAATATTTATCTCTAAATATAGAATATATAATAGAAGCATTATTTTTTAATTATATAAAAAAATCTAAAATTTTTAATTATTGCTAAAAATGTATATAGCTCTACGCAGAAAATATTTTTATTTCTAGTTGATTAAATAAAATCAAGCGTAAAAATTTCTTATCGCGAAACATATTTGCGATATTTACACAGACGTTTTCTTCTTTATTAAAATCTAATATTATTGTATACTTGAAAACATTAACCATGCAATTTCTCTTAGGCTTTCCATATTTCTCTTAACTTTGTAACACACAAAGCGTAACATGACTAATCATTACATATTGACGCTTTCTTTTAGATAATCCATAACACAGCGATGCTTGGTCAATCAGCCGAGCATACTGGGTGAGTAAAATTCACGGAATGGTTATTGAAGTGATCCAATTTGAGCCTGTGCTTGTCTTATAATTTTCTTTAATATTTAATTGAAGGCTATTATGTGTAATAATATTACACGTGAAAGAGATTATGTGCAATATCTTTTGGTTGTGATATTTTGGAAGACTTTCTCTCATAGTTATGCAATGAAAATTTGATTTTTGAAAACTCCAAATAAAATTTTTAATCGTAAAGAACAATAAAATAATACTCAGTATACGTAATACATTTTAAATTAGCAGAACTGTGAGAGAAAATTTCTGAAAATATATGTTATTATTTTTTTACGCATTGTTGCACTGTAAACAAACTTTTTCCTTTTTAACGATCATCATCGAAGCTTGAAAAATCTTACTAAGAGTATATGTGCTCAATATATTTAAAATATTTGAAATAATG
The DNA here is from genome assembly GCF_024713525.1 of Acromyrmex echinatior. NCBI lineage: Eukaryota > Metazoa > Arthropoda > Insecta > Hymenoptera > Formicidae > Acromyrmex > Acromyrmex echinatior. Next base: position 10,279,962 of record NC_141866.1, read on the forward strand.
CAAGATGCTTCAAATAATTCGTTGTAACAATGTCATGTGTCAATAATTATTGAATTTTGCTAAATTAGATTATAAACATAATAGGTATAAATTATGAATTTCTTGATCTCAGCTGTGATCTATTAGAAAAAGAAAATAACCATTGAATTTAAGATTGCGTTCGATTTCGGCGCTTACGCTTGATTTTTCTTCAAGCTTCGTTCTATTTTTCTTCTGTAACTGTAAATGATGAGTGATAAAGGTTGTATCCTTTATTCACGAGTACTGAAAATCTACAGTTCATGTTATTATAGATTTTTAGTACTCGCAGTGACTAACGGAACGCAATTATAGATAGAATGAAGCGCGTGAGCGCTGAAACCGTACGCAATCTAGAGCTTTGGATATTAATTTTTTGTGGATCGGCGCTTTCTAACAACGCATAACTTATAGAAAATCTTACTTTCTAAAGGTTTTTGGGGTCGCTAAATCCGATTCTGATCTAAGATTAAAAAATTCAAAATAATGAATTTAATATGGCAAATTTAAAAAAATATCTGATTGTATACTGCAAAACTCGGTTTTAAAAGATTCTTCAGATCGATGAATCTGATTTTGGAGGTCGATTGTGTATCTTAAAATGAGATAAAAATTACAAAAGTGAGAAAATTCATTAGATATTGACCAATGAAATTAAATATAATTATAATAAATTATAAATATTTATTATAGATGATAATAATAATAATAATAATAAATTGTAAATAATATTCTAGTGATTTTACTTATTTTTGTAATTTTCAACTTTATTCTAAGATATAATCGGTTTTCTTGCCTCAGAATTCAGAAATTCCAAACAGTGGATCCAATATGGCGAAAAATTTAAAAAATCTGATTATCACATAAAACTTCGTTTTAATTAGGAACTTTTTACTTCAGTGTAACATCAAATTTTCAGTTTCGCTTTATTTGAAGCTCATTATTAGTGACAAATCAAACTTTGCATTAAGAAATGTTTTATATGACTATCTCTGAATTAATTTTTGCTTAAAATTGAACGAAATTGTATTGTCAAAATATATTTTATTTATACTTTTGTAGAGCCCTATTTTAGGAACTCGATTCAGAAAATCGTCCACTAGAATACGGAAAGATCTCATTGTACTGCGCCTTTTAATATAGATATACATAGAAGTTACCAATACAGTTGAGTTTGATTATTATACATATATATTAATGAAAAAATAAAGAATTATGTTATTTACATTTTTTTCATTTTATTTACAAGGTTTGAAGAAATGAAAAAAAAATTTTAAGAAGATCATAGTATCATCAGTTGTATATATGAACACAAAATTAAATATAACTACATGCTTAATGTATATGTCAGTAATATAATCTTTCATCCTATGAAAAATTAGTACAAAAATTATTTCGTTCTATCAGTAAAATAGAGGACGCCAACATCCCGTCAAAAATGTTTATTTACACGCACGCACGCACGCATGCACGCATATTCCAGCTTAATTTATATAATTTATTAGCATAAGAATATGTACATTATATATATTTATTTGATGCGCTGTATTAAAATTAAATTGTAGTTTATAAGTTTGTATGTAACTATTAGTAATTATATGTATATGAGTTAATAAAGTTTTATTTGCTAATTTGCTGTGCGCACAATCACATTTACGTTCCCTTTAATTAAAAAGATGAAAAATCCAATTAGGAATTTGAATATCTTTCAACTTTTGTACACGCAAAAGAATTTTTTTAACCTTATTGGATATCTTATTTATGATCTAGGACATCAATGTTTCAAGATGCAATCCTAAATGTATAAAAGTATTTAAGAAATAAAACTTACAATTGCAACTTTTTAATATTTATATATTATAAATATCAAAAATAAATAATCGATTTACGTGAAAAAGTAAATTTTGTCGATACAAAAATAATCATAATGATTATCAACTATACTTTTTTTACCTAATTAATTATATGAATGTAAAACTTGATATTTGTTCGAATAAGAAAAATAAAAATTCCGTCGTTCTGTTCACGCAATTAATTTTTTCCAATATAAACAATGTTTTATAATATTCTTACATGATATTATATTTCAATATTATAATTTATGTTTGCATAAAAAATTGTGTGATTTTTTTAACGTTTTACGTTCACCAGCATGAGCGAAGCATGTTTTATATTAATTATTAACTGCACATACAATTGTATGTGTGAAATGAAGTTTGTATATATTGTATATAAGAGATCTCGGTGAGAATACGCTCGTGACAGATTTACGCGTACTTGAGACTGATAAGACAGAAAAAAAACCATGTGATGTGAGTGCATATTGCTGCCGATTGCATATTGCTTGCTTGCCTGTCACCTGTCACGACTTGATAGGCAAGTTAATTTTTCAGCAATAGCAACAATGGCAATGTATCGCCGCCTCCACCATTGAAACTGGAGCGACCGCGTTCCTTGAGCCTCTACTCTGAAGAGGAGCAGAAACAACGTAGTCTCGAGATGAACACCGTTCCGACGCCTGTTGTGCCGGATAATCAAACTAAGTCGTTCGTCCCCATTCTATTGGAAGCTGAAAAAACGGAAAAAAATGTGAAACCATCACCGTCGTGCAGTCAGGAAGTGGCCACTGGCACTAATCAACACGGCCACTTGGATCTTAAGTTCTACCATTCCCCTTTATGGTGAAATGATTTGGCTGATACACAGTTTTCTTCGTTTTTTTTTTAAATTTAGAAGCAATTCAACCATGCAAAGTTAATGCTAAATTTGATTTTCCTTTCTTTGCTTTGTATACATAAATAGGATTATAAATCTAGGAGCAAAAAGTAAATAGTCGCTAACTCACAGTTGAAGCACTGAGATAGATAATTTTTAATTTATAACTTTTTTCTATTTCCTTTTATATTAATATAATAGAACTGTGTCTCTAGTTTTTTTTATTATAAGATTGTAGCGGCATATCATAAATATGGAATCTGACGCAAAAGTAAGCAATATCATAATGTCCACATTAAAAAATCGTGTTAAATATTTAATTTTGCTTTATCGCTGTTTTTTTTTAAGATAAATATAAAATAATATCATAGGATAAACAAATATAAAATTTCCGTAAGAACTAACAAGTCCAAAAGTTTTTAATTTTTTTTTAAATGTTCTCCAAATATTAATCAAAGTTTAAAATTTTGTATTACACTTACTATATATCTAGAGAAAAATTCATTTTTACAATTATTTAATATCATTCATACTATGAAAATGAGAAGTTGTTTGTTTCTTCAAAATGTAATTTTCTGGACTTGTTCAGTTTTTGTGAAAAACTCTTTAAATATATCATGTATACATGAAAAAAAGAAAAAAAAAAGAATACTACACATTCTTGGAAGTACAAGAATAAAAACGTACTCGCAGTTTGTACTCAAGTCAATCTATTTATAAAAATTTCTTCATGGATACATTTCGACGAACGGCGTTATTGCAACCTTCTTTATATTTGTACCATACTCCATGTTTTGTTAAAATATTTTTCATCAGAGAATATTTTTCTTGTGATTTAGGGGATATACGATTCATTGTTTTATTTTGTTTTTGACCATTTTTATTTCCACTCGTAATGATATTTCCAAAAAAGTCTTTGTATACCTGAAAAATTGTTAAGTATGAAAAGATTGACAATAAAAAAAAAATGCATAAAACGTACTATTTCCTTTAATGATGTCGCATCCTTCGTGGATTGTTTCGTATTATTTACAACATTGGAAGATATATTCTGAACTAAATTTTTTACAATTTCTGGATTTCCTGGTTTTGCCATGTTTTCCGAGTTAACTTCACCAAGTCCTGTTAAGATACTCGCACGTTTTAAACGTTCGACCTCCAACTCTTGTGTGATTATCTGTTGTACTGCGTATGCGAGACTTCGATGCGCATTGCAATTAAGAAAAACGCCAATTTCTAAAATATTACTAAAAAAAAAAGAATATGTTTCATTCTAAATAGGATATCGAATATGTGTTAATGAATAATTATTGTTATTATAACATACGGGTCCAAATTGTAGATGTATCCTCTTTGAGAATTTTTTTCTTGTACGAACGATAAACCAAATTCAAGCATTACATTTATTATTCTGGCGAGATCAGACTTCTCTTTTGAGGAATATAAATGAGAAGGAACTGTTCGTAATTTGGGCGTTAGAATGTCTGGCAAAAAACCAGCGATATCTGTAGTTAGAGTGAAAACATCACGTCCGCATACTCTTCGTACTGCTGTTAAAATACCTGTGTTCTTTGCCGATTTTTGAGTTATCTAAAAAAATGACAAGGATAATGAAACATTTTAAAAATTTGTCAAAGAATTATCATACAATATCTATTGTACCAAATGAATTACAATATTTATATAAAAATACATATGTATATTATATATATATATATATATATATATATATATATATATAGGGTCATCTAAAAAGTATTCGCGGTTTTTTGTCACTAGATGATGTTAATGGTCAACACATCTAGTGACAAAAAACCGCGGATACTTTTTAGATGACCCAATATATATATATATATACACACACACACACACACACAATGATTCTTATACGTTAATACTTCAACGTATGAATTTAGATAATCATTTCATCTTGATCAATATCATTTTTTGTAATTGTACCTTCTTTTATGCACAGAATCAATTGATGTAAAAAAACATAGTTGTTTAAAAAAAAATGTAGTTACAAATTGCAAATTGCATAATTTAAAAAAAAATAATTTTGTGTTTTCTCTTTTCTCCAATTAATTTATTTCATTATTTTGTAAATAAAAGTATTAAGGTACAGTTGCCAAAAAATAAATAGTTTATAAAATACTTTATATTTCATGCCAAAATTGGACAAAATAAAGTACAGAGGAACTTTATTATATAAAAAAAATCATATAACTTTCATAATCATAAAAAATTGATTTTGGGACATATTTTTTAACATTAACGTCTGTATGTGTATGTAAAATACTTACTTCGTTGGTAACGGTGGGATATGATAATTTCATTTTCTGTGTTCTTGCAAGATACAAATGCCATGCAATAAATCCATAATTTGTGTAGGGCATAAGTGACCAAATCTGCTTGTGTAAAACGAGCGATATTACTAAATCATAAAATTGAAACCATTCCAGAGACATAGGTACATTATTAAGTTTCCGATCACAGATTTCAGGGTAATTATGAAATATTCCTTGTATCAATTTATCCGTTTCGCCTAAATAAATAAATAAATATTTAAAAACATTTATATATATATATATATATATATATATATAAAATAAAATTCATAATATAGAAAAATTGTAAAGGATTGCGTTAAAATACGTAAACAAATATAAAATTACCATTTTGAATACTCCTCAAAATATTTTGTATTCTTTCAGAAATATTAAGCATTCCCTCTTTGTTCATGGGAATCGTTAATATATTTCTCCACGAATCAAATAAACTCTTACGAGTATCTTTTAGACCTAGAGATAAATTATCTTTCAAATTAGAGCTACCCATATATTGTAACGCTCCTATACAAGCTCGAACATCACAACCGGATCTTTCTGCTATTTTTACAAGATCATTAAAGTCCACATTTAATTTTTCCTTTCTCGCTAAATCCATTAGACGTTCTGCTAATCTCAAAGGACTTACTTCCTGTATCGGAATTATTACAGCGACAGCTCTTAATGCTCTATAAATATAAAAATTAGATTATTTTTTAACTCAGGTGTTGTATGATAATATTTTTATTATATTATTTGATGCTTTTAATTAAAATTACCTTAATGATGGAGCATATGGTTCATTACAAATACATATTATAGGACGTGTACAGCCATCAGACATATTTTCTGATTGTTCTTTTTTCTTTTTCTTTTTTGCTATTAATTTGCCTTGAGTAAATTTTAATAAAAGTTCAATAGATGCAGCCGGTGCACCATCAATTTCATCAAAAATTAAACAATTCGGTCGGGGATCAGCCCCCATCACAGCTTTCATTTCTGTTGATGCGAGGAGAATTTGTCTAAATAAAAATATATAATACAATTTTCGTATTACTAATTTTGTATTACTAATGTCATATACGAGTGTATATTACCTAAACTTATCAGGAGTTCTTTCATCACTTGCATTGATTTCTACAACATTATAACCAGCATGTTTGGCTGCTATATGTGCTAAAGTCGTTTTTCCCAATCCAGGTGGACCACTGAGTAAGGCTATCCTCTTTATTGGATATCCTTTACTATCCACTTCCTCAATGTCTTTTTTGTCATCAACATTATCCTTTTTTCCAAAAGTAGGCAACTTTTTTTTTGGCTTTATAACATTTCGTTTAAATACTATTTTATCCCAAAGTTTCAACCAATGTAACAACTGTCTATTAACGGTTTCATCTGATAATAACTCTATGTATGATCGAGGTCGATATTTATCGACCCACAATTCATCGTTAATCATGTTTGTTGTATCACATAGAGATGATGGTTGCCTAGATAACTCCTTTTTTCTTGCCATCTATAATATGACATCACATTATAAATGTAATATAAAGAAAAATGTAATATAAAAAAAATTGAGAAATAGACATACGATTTCTTTAGCCTGCATTTTCAATTGCTGATAGGGCACTGAAGACAAATTAGCAATTGGACTTGTGGACTGTTTGATATCATTCTGTTGGTTTCTGATTCTAATATATAAACGCTGATAATCATACGATCTTGTGACAGCCACAAAATTCCATGATGGAACTCGTAAAGAAATAGAGTTGTTCTTGCTGTATTAAACACGGAAATAATATGGATGCAATATATTATAAATATTATAATTTCTATTATGCAAATCATTTCAAATTATTAGGTGTTGGAATTAATTCGTAGCGTTTTTTAATGAAAGAATGTTATTTATTTCACATGAGCATTAAAAAATACATTAATGAAAGTACTTCCCATCACTTGTAAAACGCTACGAATTAATTCCAACACCTAATACTAATTACTCACTTATTGTAATTTGTCTTCGTTGTATTTTCATTTTCATGCAGCAATTGTCTAACACCTAAGATTTTCTTAATAACTTCTTTAGGTTGATTCCATCGAAGCTTCTTTTCTTTTGGTTCTTCTATAATATCATCATAGGTGTCAACTAGAAACAAAGATTTTATGACAATTATCCTAAAAATAAAATCATTTCTGTTACTAATTAGTTATCAATTGATTACCTGAAATATCCATGTCTAACAAATTAGAGATGTCACTAAACAATTCATCGCAGCTACGTTTTTTACTACTGCTAGGTATACTATCACAATATTTTTCATAACCACGTTTTTTATTATTGCTAGTTATGTTGTTGACTTTATCAGCATTAACAGGTAGAGGAATTTCAACACCTGATTGATGTTTATTATCATTAGCTGTCCAAGATATTCCACTCGTACTAGGACCAGGATCAAATTGCGACAATAAATGGTTTTTATTATTATTATTGACTTTATCAATATTATTAGGTGTAGAAATTTCAACACTTGCTTGATGTTTATTATTATTAACTATCCAAGATATTTCACTACCGGGATCAGATTGTGGCAATTTTCTTTTCTCAAAAAGTCCACCTTCAAATAAATTAGCTAATTATTATTTGTTTGACAAGATGCAATAAATAGTAAAATATAAGGAAAATATTTAAATGAGACTTCAAGTATTAATTTATTTCTCAACTTGTTTCTTTTCGTTTTAATTTTAAAAATATTTCAAAAATATTCAAGAATCATATTATACAATATTTACCTTCTAATTCCCTCAAAGCTTCATAGTCTGCCTTATGAATAAGGTCAAACTCTTCGTCCATATCTAAATCTGGGTATTCGTCAGCCATCCTACTTCTCAACGTGGATTAATCTTGCGATGTACAAATTCCAAATATTCCAATTCCAATTTTAAGGCCTCTTTCACCAACTTCTGGGGTTAAGTTAATCGATGATCACAGGTACATGGTATGTATACATTTTCACGAGATGCTCAAACCGGCCAGAGGAAGAAAAATCACGTGATCAAAATTGACGAATATTAAGTGTCAAGTTTGATCACGTGATCCTCTTATTTCTGACACGGCCGGTTTGAGCGGGTCGTGAAAATGTAAATTGCATTTTTAAAGTAAGCATTTATTAATTATTTCTTTTCTTTTAAATTTAATATAAATTTTTTTTGTATTAATATATATAAATTATTAATATATACAAGGGACATTAATTGTTCCAAACATTGTCTAAACATTTTTTCGACATCTTTTAATTAGAGATGTTTGTTTGTAAACAATAATTTAAAAAATAAAATAAACAATAATTCTTATCAAGAGAAAAAATGAATAAAAAAGTACAATTTAATAGGGGATAAATATTGTATATAGAGGATAAATTCATCAAGTATCTTTAACATTTCTTCAGTTAGTTATGCAAGATTGTATATGCAATATTTTTGTGCTTTTTGAGTTGTTGATTGACCCAATACTACAAATTTTAAATTAAATTTTAAAAAATTAAAAATGACGTTCATTAAAGCATATTTTGCACAATCTACACAACATAAAAATATTAACATTACTCATTACTTATATACTAAAAATATGAATATTACATTAACATTGGTTTAACATACATTTAGTCAAATAATCATTAAAAAATTTATCCACCATATTGGATCTACTATTTTAAATTTATGAAGAAATTACACAACAGCACAATAAATTTTTTTTTTGTTGATTTTAATTTTCATTTGGAACAAATATATATATATATATATATATTTGCACGATTTCGAATAAAGTTATTACAATAGGTCAAAATAAAATGAATAGTATAGAATTCTAGAATAAAATAATTTTATTGCACATATTAAACAATTTATAATTGTACAATATTTTTCTTTTTTCATTTAAATATCGCAAATGTTACATGCTATATCAAAAATAAAATATATAAAGCGATACATCAAATATGCAAATTAATATTAATTTATTCGCATTTTGAAAAAAATCTTACAATTGCGTTATCAAATAGAAATTATCTTATAATAAGGCCACAGGAAATTTTATTTAATTTAAGGCACACATGGAAATAAAAATAAGCAAGATCTCTCTGTAGATCGGATTCCGATCTTACACGTAATTATTTTATATAATCACTATTATTTTTATGGACCTCTTAGTCATCTCTAGACATTATATTTCTCGTGTTTATTTCTAATTTATTATTTTCTCCATTATTATAATGTTATCATACTATATGTTGTCATTTTAAAAATTTTTTAATTTATATTTTAATCTGTTTTATGATTTTCCTGTATAATGATTTCTTATAACGAGGAAGATATTAATATAGTCGAGAATGTACATTTTGATTTATCATTCTTTCTTAAACAATTTCAAAATAAATTTTATCTTTTCAATCGTAACTACCATATATTATTGATTATTATTTTTATTTATTTGCGTTTATACATATATCGAATTTGATAATTAAATATCGAATTCATTTTATCAAACGGCAAATTTCAAATTCATTATTCGTGCGCAATAAGATATTCGATCAAAGTAATGCTTGCAATTGCTTTATATATAAAAGCTAGTAACATGTAAAAATTATTATTTAATATTTCATATATGTATATGTGTGTGTGTGTGTGTTTATATTTTTTTTTTCTTTTTAAACAAGTTCGAAATTTTTGAATTTCCAAATTCGAAACATATTTCAGCTGCCATCTATTCTCTATGATATAAAAATATAAGCTACCAACACATAAATCTTCTCTTAATAATCTGTACTTTCATGATATGAATATACAAAACAAGATTTATCAATTAAGATTTTTTAAATCAAGGTGTTAATGTAAAATCAATTATTTCTCCTCAATTGAATTATATAAACTATTACGAGTAATCTTCACTTGACCATGACCCAATTCTTTATAAACAAAATTTATTAATATGTATGATATCATTAATTATTTTATAGAGTTGGACGCCTCAATGAATAAAGATGAGCTGCACATATTGCTGCCTATCAATTTCATGGTCAATCTTAACATTGTTTTAAACATAAACATAACATTTGCTCCAAAAACTGACATAAATTATGATTAATAATATAATAAATCTTTAAAAATCAATGCTGTAGACAGTTTATATGTTACGTTAATAATGGAAATAAATATGGGAAGCATAAATCTTCTGTCTATTGATATGGAAGTACAAGTCTGTCTCACTTCTTTTACAAGTTATACATAAATGTTGTGAAACATGCTTTTTGCTATTAAAAACATCATATTTTCATTAGCTTCATGCAAAAACATGAAAAATATTTTTCAAAACCGTACAAAAAATAACAATACGCATAAATTGTACGCAATAAAATTACATATGTGTATGTATATACAGGGTGTCCTAGTTCAATAGAAATAACAGTGTATCTCTTAAGTCGAGAAAAATTTCTGAACAAAAAGTTGTACGATCTGAAAGACAACAAATAATGATAAAATCTATTTTCATAAAAATTTTTTTACGAATTTAAAAAAATATTTCGTAAAAAAATGATAGATTTTTTAATAATTCTACTTTAATACTTTTATATGTAGAATAACTAGAAGAGTATGTAAAAAATTATACAATTTCACTTTTTAAAAATGGCTATGATCTTCAATACAACTTTGAAAAATCTATTTTTTCAAAGATTGATTTTGCCATTATTTACCCCTCTTTTCTTTACACAATTGTCTGAAATATTATTTTCGAAAATGCTTTTCATAAAATAGTACCGTACCAAATTAAAATGAAATATTTCACACCTTACATGTATATATTAAAAAATTATACAGAACTATAAAATTACTTGAATAATCAAAAAGATGCTTCATTATAAAGATTTAACTAATTTCTAGATGATTAGATTTAACTGAATTAATCTAATTGGAGCTACATTTTTCTTTCTCTTTCATATAGAGATATCCCTTAAAATGTATGAAGTTAAATTCAAGTTTAGTGTGTAATTGGTGGTATCATAAACATTTCAATATTCAAATGCAATACATGGATGCAATCCATTTATCTTCTATGACGACCCAAATAAGCTTTACAGTTTGGACAAGTATGATGAACATCCATACATTCATCTATACAACAGGGAATCAAGCAGCAACCAAACCAACATCTAATATAGAAGAAAATAATTACACATTATACATCTAGTATAAAAGAAAAATAATTAGACATTGTACACATTTATATAAACATAATGCATAATCTGAATATTACTCATAATTACCCCAATAGTGCTATGATAACACCTGAGATATAAGCGATCATGCCAGGTTCAGTTTTTGTCACGGTATCTATTTCAGCATGGCAGTGTGGACAAATTGTATGAGTCGACTGTGGCCCAACTGGAACAATAGTCGTGACTATAGTAGGTCCGTTTGCATCTGCAAAACAAGTGTAAAGATAATTAATAGAAAATATAACAGAAAAAGTAATTAATATGTATTTTTGCCAATTATATTAATATAAATTCAATATCTTTTTGACTTACAAGTTTGCGCTGGTGTAAATGGACTAGCTGGAGGAACGCCTCCTACATTTTGAGAATAAGCAGGTGGTGCATAAGGCGGTGGTTCGTAAGGCGGTGGTGGTCCATTCTTATGCATGGTTTTCTTCTATCTATTAATATCACAAATTTGATAATGTAAGTGTGTTGTGAAGAAGACAGGCTTAACCACAAAAACTAATGAAATTAAGCTAATTCGACACACTTTTGCAAAAGTAAAAGAAAAAATCTGACAGAAAAAATACAATTATCAAATTTCATAGTGTTATGCATAAATGTTCAAAACTTTCTATTAATTTTTATTCTTCTAATATTCTATTAATTTAGTAATAAGATTTTGCTAGGCGCTAATATATCAAAACAATCTATATAAATCTAAATCAGCACATCGACGTTTGCATTTCAATTTATATAATTACTTAAGACGCAAAAAAAATCGTTATCAGATAATGAAGTAATGTATTATAGTAACTAGTTGCCTATCATTACATCTTAGCATGACGCGAGACGCTAAAAATAGAAATTATCGCGAGGATATAAAAAAATCGAAGGAACGGTAAAGCCTGTTGATAACTGTTTTCGAGTAGACTGTTGGTTAAAAATTATTTCCATCGTGAAATTTCGCTTAAAAGAGAAAAAAAATGAAATGACAGGACATGGAATTCAAGCGAAACCTGTCCCTCGTCGAAGGTATTCGAAGGCCGTTATCCGAATACGTACGAATGCCAATTGCAACATTTAATAAGCATCCCGAACGATATTTGTGCTTTGTTAGTATCTACAACAGCGACAATACATTCATGATGTAATTATTTATCTATTTTACATAAAGCGATAAATCCAACCTTTCGTTCAATTATCGGATTCCCAACGATACCAACAGAGACTGCTAAAGGCACACGCGACACACGTTTGATATGCAGCACTCACTAGCACTCACAAACGGCACAAACTTCTTTTCTTTTTCTTGCCTTGTGTTTGCGGTGTGGATTTCCGTCTATCAGAAAGTATGGCGAATTCACATTGCGTGCGATATCCAGGGTGCGGTCCATTTGGCTCGACAAATGCTTCGTTGACCAATCGGAAGAAAGAATTTTACAAATCGGCCAATCAAAGAGTGCTTCGAAGCATTTGTATGTAGCGATGTTACGTTGATCTACGTTGAGCGTACTTTATGTTTAAATACATTCGATAGCGCTGTGTAGGTTGAGTTAGAAAATAGGTTAGAATTTTCTTCTTACAGTTTATGACAAAGTGACGATTATTGTTGTAAGAAATTGTAGCAACTATCTTTATATAATATTATAGAATGTTTAACATGAAACAATGCCTGATAGCCTCAGTTAGGATTCACAAGAGATTGTTAACCCGATTAATCCACGTGGATATTTTGTCGCCTGGACTTTATTTTTCGAATATAAATGCTCTATGTTCGAATAATGCAGTTTACAAACGATTTTATTGTCATGATACGATCGATGAGAAAAATGTAACGAGCGCCGAACTGAAATATCATAAGCAAAAGTTGGATAAGCAGAAACTAGAAAAATATCTGAATAATCCCGAGAATCATAAGCGTTTTCAAATATTAGAATTAGAAGTAGATGTTTTGCGACACACTGCTGAAAGAGTGCCTCAGAATATTGAACCAGGAGAATGGTTGTGTCTACTGAATATAAGGGTGAAAGCAAAAAGAAAGTTGGTATTTTATTTTTTATTTATTTATTTATTAGAAGTTCACTATGAATTAATTCTGATCGAAACATGTTTCTTTGTGCAGAAAATATCTTATGTTTTTGTGGCGTAATGAGAAAAAATTAGAACATGAGAAGGAGAAGAAAGAGTTCAAGAAAGCTGAATGGCTCGCTAAAAAGCAAGAATTGACCGAGGACACTGGTGAATTGAAATATGGCCTCTTGAATAATTCGCTATTCTTGCGTATATATGACACAACTATAAACCATTATTACAATGGTAGATTGATTTATAATATGATGTTTGAACCAAAGCTGGTGTTTGATTGTGGTTATGAGAAGTATATGACTAAACGTGAGCTACACAATTGCAGCAAGCAATTATCTTTGTCATTTGCCTATAATCGCATCCATGTCAATCCTCTGACTCTTTATTTCTGTAATTTTAACAAAAACGGATTAATCAAGCAACATCTTCATCAAAACATACCTACTTTGATGCAAGATGATTTTCCTCTCATAATGACATCGCAATCTTATTTAGATATATTTCCAAAAAATCAGTTAGTGTATCTCACTCCACATTGTAGAACAAGTTTAACTAAATATGATCCAAATATGATTTATATCATAGGTGCATTGGTAGACAAGGTAAGCTAATAATAAGACTTTATGCATTCATTGCATAAATATTTATTAAATTGGATTTTATAGGGAAATTCAAGACCATTATCTTTGGCAAAAGCTAAAAAAGAAGGTATTCAAATGGCTAAATTTCCTATAGACGAATATCTCTCTTGGGGCGTTAGCTCGTCAAAGAGTCTTACACTCAACCAGTCGATTAAGATAATGCTGGATTTGAGACACACGGGAGATTGGAAAGAGGCATTAAAGAACGTGCCAGTTAGAAAATTAAGACCTGCCAGAGAACGTAAGCTACAAAACAAAATGGAGAACTCTATATTTTCAAAACAGATTCCGGACTCCAACATTCAAAATTTTACATTTCAAAGCAGGAAAACAAATTAATGTTAATTAATTTTGTATATTAGGCTGTAATAAATTATATAAGAGAAATTATATAATATCTAAGAAGAGTTTGTTATTTTATTCTTTATTTCTAATATTAGAATTAAATCTTGACAATTACAAAATTTCATAAATGTGATATGTACAATACATACATGATGTTTGCTTTGTATGTTTCTTATGGACCATCATCTTGTTTATTTATTTTCAAATATAAATATAAAATTTCTCAATTTTTAAATTATCTAAAAATTATCAATGAAATTGCAAGATACAAAAGTCATTTATATGAGTCACTAAAAATTAATTATTTTCAAAAAGATTATTTTAATGCATAATGCACATATATGTAAAAAATTATTCGTAGTTAATCTTTTTTGTAGTAGTTAATACTTTTTTTCCAATATCATATACCTTTCCCTTGTATTTTAAGTACAGAAAATATAACGATGCTACCAGAGAGAAACCTAAGAGAGACCATGCTAGCATTTTTTCTGTTCTGTCAAAATCGCATGTACACTACCACCATCACATCTATTTTCAGTAAGAACTACGTAACTACGTTTTCTGACACTATTGATAAAATCATATCGTCGAAAGTAGATGTGGTTCGTTTCTGTACTAAAGCCTCACGCTTTCATCCAAAGGATTTAGTACAGAAACGAATCACATCTACTTTCAATGATATGATTTTATCGATAATGTCAGAAAATGCAGTTACGTAGTTCCCCACAAGTTCCCAAATTGAAAATGGATGTGCTGGCGGTAGTGTGCGATTTCGACAATAGGAAAAAGGTTGGCATGGCCTCTCAGATTTCTCTCTGGTAATGGTTAAATAGGTCTTTACGACACATGAAAAATCATCATATTGTTTTTAGTTGTTCATAGTTGACAAGATTCTAGATGGCGTTATGGACATCTATTATTTCTCGAGGCACAAAGTTTCGAAAATTCAATCTCCCAAAAATTAATTTAAACAATTAATTTAATGCAACAATTGAACTGATTATAGAAGAATATAAATATGGCGGGAGGGAAAAATCAGACTGGATTTCAACCGGTAAAATAATACAGAAAATATTAGAAAATAAGGAGCAATATTGTTTCACACATTTGCAATCTAACCTGTATAATATTTTGCAAGGATTCTGATGTTCATATAACTTATGAGGAACAACAAAAGATTAACAAATTTGCTAGACAAAATGCGAAGTTGGAAGATTATAAGGAAGAACTTAGAGTAAAACAGGTAATCTGTAAAAAGGATTCAAAATCGATTTTTTCTTAAGACATTATTGTATGTATGTATACCTTATTTGGTCATGCAGTGACCATACATTCTTTATTGTAAAGGACAGTCTTTTGTTTTAGATAGCTGTTCTTTAGATTTTTTTATTTCTCTAAAATTCAATTTTGACCTTTATTTTCCAATGTTCTTTACTCTCCTTTATTTTGACATTATGAGAAATTTTTTTCTAACTAGTGTTCCAATGTCTATAATATTATATTATTGTGAAATTTTTACGGAATATATTTTACAGTTTCATGTACAGTTTCATATAAATACAATTTGTTTTTGTTAATTATATTTATTAATTTTCTAAATTTATTCAAACTAAAATCGTTTTTATTTTTTTATTATTTCGAATCTATTATTTTAGATCAAGAATTTGTTTCAATATAGTTGAATCAATTTCAAACCATCAAAACAGTATGCATTATCTCAATTTGATTATATTGTACAATAAAATTTTATAATGCTCAATTCTTGATAATCACAAACATATCAATCATGTAACTTTTTCTGTAGAGCGGAAACGTGAAAAATGAAGATTTTTATGATATGTTTATATATATATATATATATATATATATATATATATATATATATATATATACATATAAATACAAAAAATGTTCACTTTTCACATTTCTGCTCTATGAAAAAAATTACATGATCAATATTCTTGTTTGGTTTGAAAACATGTAGAAACAAAGCTCTAAAATTTTTAGATTTGTTGTTTATTTTCTTTAAGAAAATATGGTCGTTGTAGTCTTAGACTTTGCATATATTATGGATAATAGTACCAATAATGTGCAAAAAAGATTATTGATGTTATTATCATTAACTAATTATTTGCAATTGGCAGAACGAATTGAAGAATTTGGAGGATGCTTGTGATGAACTAGCTCTTATGGACGACGATGCAAAAATACCATACTTTATTGGAGAAGTATTCATCTATCATTTCCTTGAGAAAACACAGGTGATTAATTTATGTACTAATTGTAATGATTTTTAATATTATCTGTATTAAAAGTTTCAAATATTTTAATTTTTGCTTTTTTTCAATGGTATTGGTATGGTTTTTTTTTTATTATAGTTACTCCATCAGTATTAACAAGAATCTCTTTTTTAGAGTTCTTTAGAAGAGGCTAAAAGTAAGAAAAAAGAAGAAATTGCAAAATTAGAAGGCAAATGTGCAGATTTAAAGATAATTATGTCTCAATTAAAAACACAATTGTATGCGAAGTTTGGTACTCGTATAAATTTGGAATCTGAAGAATCGGATTAATATTTTTCGTCATTGATGCATTTATTATCATTTAATATTAGAAATTTACATTATTAGTATAATTAATAATTAATTGTGAGCAAACACAGTGTTAAATTATAATTAATAAATAATTAATAAAAATATAATTACATACATTTATTTGCATGGCGCAAATTTCCTTTGAGAAGGTTAATATAATTTAAAATAGAATTTATTTAAATACTTCTTGCAAATATGTAACACGTAAAAGTTTTTTTAAAAAAATTATTTGAACAATGTTTCTTGATTAAAAGAAATTAGCAAGGTTTACAATATCATAATTACAAGTTGTCTAGAACCTGACTGGGATTTGATTACAATAACTTATAGATTTCTAAATACTTTTTACAGAAATTTTCTTTAATAACATGTACATATTGATATAGTTACTATTTTCATAAGCTAGTTACGTTCAATAAAATGATCTTCCAAGTAAGCTTTTGGCTTTGTAAAAGTCCTACCAAGTAATCTTAGCTTTTTTGTTATGAATCTATATGATTTATAAGCTCTTTAAGCATGAAAATGAAAATAGCAATAATGAAAAATTACTCTCTTAAATATATATGCTAATTAATAAAGTTGAGAATAAAATTTAGATATTTTGCTAAATAAAGGACAATAAAGATAGAACTTTCGAATTTACCGTTGAAGATACTTCTTCTTTTGATATGTCCAGCAGTTATTGATTATTTCCATTAAAAATAAATAAATATAAATAAAAGAGATAAATTTTATAAATACTGATTAGTAATATAGGATACCGATTGCCAAAGCTAATTAACTAAAATTATCAGTGGAACTGAGCCTAAAGGTTAAGTAACACATACTAAATATTGCATAGGATAGAAATGAAATTTGGATATTAGCCAATTTGAGATCTGTTTTCTGTGGTTGAACTAGTGTACACTTTTGGAACTTAAAATGAGATAGGTATATATTTGATGTTTGGCGAAAGCAAGAAAAAAACTTCTACTGCAATCTATTGCAGGAATAAAAAACAGACTTTATTCTTTTATTTTAACACTATAAAAACGATTGGAATACATTCGATTTTAAATTTTATTACATTTTCTTGTAATATATATAAATTTATAAATTTTCCGTCTTTTTCTAATAATTAAATATATTGTTATATGATTGTTCGTTATCAAAATGTTACAATAATTACTAGAGCCTTAATTTCATGATAGTATATTATATTGAATACATTAAAAATAGTATATTTCAAAATTTTAATTAAAATAAATTTTTTAATATAAAATAAATAATTATACATAATCCGTATTAATATTTAATATATATTATAATTAAGAACGTTAATATAATTAAATTACAATAAACTAATTTGCAAAAAATCAGTTTCAAAATTTAAAAATAGTAATAAATTCTTTTTCTTCGATTTAATCAATGTTCATGTAAATATGGTTTTATAATTAAACTTTATGTTTTTATAATTAAACTGAAATGAAGTCAAATATGTAATGGTAAGTAAATATAGCAATACTTGTATATTTGTAATACTTACAGGAGAATTTCTTAATTACGTTTTTCTTTTGATCAGTCATTCGACACAATGAGCTCAAATAATTCCTGCACAGTAGTCTTTTTCTGTCATCCGGCTTGAGGTAAATTTAGTTTCACCGGCTTCAATGATCTCAGTACATGTTCTACCATGACTTATTCAGTTACTGTCTAAGGTCAACTTTGAATATCGTGATTAATAAAATAATTATCACTGTGCTTACATAAAATATACATTTTACAACAGTTTTAATGCAATAAGAATACAGTTTCAGTGATAAGTAAAAAATTGAATGTTATATAAATAATATCTTCTTTATTTTTTGATATTCATATAATATATATATTATATTGTATATTATAGTATGTATATATATATATATATATATATATATATATATAAATTAATATTATTATAAAAGATCTTTACATTACGTGTATGTATTATGCATTGTATTCATAATGTTAAGAAGTAAATCTAGAATTGAGAAAAGAAGAAGATTGTGTCTAATACTTTTTTCAAATATATTTATATATGTATATTATATTATAATATACATATATATGTAACCTATATATATATGTAAACTAATATCTAAAGGAGGGAATCTATCTACACGAGGGAATGGAGATAGCGAAGGAACTTATATTAACTCTCAAGCAAAATAATAAGTCGCACGTTGGATATGGATTGCAAAAGGAGTGTGAAGCTCTTGTTGGGCACATTTTACAAAATATGGTCAGATCTCAGATGCCTCCTCTGCACGCTGTAACGAAAAACAAGGAAGATTCTATTAGATATAGAGAAGAAGGTATATATCTTAAATTTCTCATACGTGCTGTAATACATTCTAATGAACAAATTTTCAGGTAATCAACACTTTGTGATGGGTGATGATCTGGAAGCTATCGAGTATTACACTCTGAGCTTGGCATATGCTGATAGTGATGAACTTATGGCATACGCACATGCAAATCGATCCGCTGCTTTATATAGGAAACAATTGTATAAGGAATGCCTGATAGATATTGATGCAGCTTTATATCACGGATATCCAAAAGAGAAACAGAAAAACTTGAAGGACAGAGGGGATAAAGCGATAACGGAGATAAAAAAGTTGCTGCAACTAGACTCGAAGGATATTGATGATCAGAGAATTACAAATGAATCATATTTATACGATAGTATCGAGAGATCTGTTACAGAAGACGTAGAGAATAGGGCAATGATGATAAACGATGAAGGAATCCCGCAGAAACAAGGTACGGCAACTAATGAGAGTTATCTTCATTATGCGAAGATCCCTCCGCGGAAACCGAGATATTTGCAAGAAGAGAACTTCTCCAAGTTAATGAACGGTCCAAGCCGAGAAATTCCCGCTGTTAGTGATGGCGTCATGATATTCTTCTCTGAGAGATATGGCAGACACTATATAGCGACACGGGAATTTAAACCTGGTGATATAATCAGCATTGAAGATCCGTATGCACACGTTATCTATGAAGAACGGTGAGCTATTAATTAAATTGTATTATTTACAATTTATTTGATTTATTATCTGTATTTTTCGATTCTACATTCTTGGTATATCTACATTCTTGGTTCGAAACAGACAAAGAAGGTGAAGGTAAATCATTGTAAGAGATGTAAGATTGTGACGCATCAAATATATATATATATATATATATATATATATATATATATATATATATATATATCACAAGTTACTTATAAACTTCAAAAGTTTAGATAATATTTGATGACCATAAATCTCTTCTCACCTTCTTTTATTTTTATTTTCTTCTTAGCATAAGAGAAAAACTATCGAGAACCGATTCTTACAATTCTTTCTTTAATCTTTTCAAAAATGAGAGACCATGATTTAATCATTTTACAAAATTATAATTCTATTTAAAAGCTACAAAAAAAATCAAGTTGCAAGAAAGGATTGATTTTCTTCAAACCATGATTAAAGTTTTAGAAAAAAAAGTATTAAATATAATATTGCGATCAAAATGTCAACTATATAAGAAAAAACAAAATAAAAAAAGATGATTCAAATATTCATTTATAAGAAAAGAAGTTATAAAGAAGTTACATAGGTAGTTTAATTTTGTGATTTCACAACTGCATTCTTCCCCTTAATTGTAGAAAACTTGTATATTCGTTGTTTACAGGTATTATACACATTGCCACTATTGTCTAGCCAGAAGCTACAATCTAATACCGTGCTCAGAATGCCCGATAGCTCAGTATTGCTCTGAGAATTGCAGGAAGCTGGCGTGGGAAGCGTGTCATGAGACAGAATGTCCAATTCTAAAGTTGTTGACGAACTTGCTCAATGTTGACAAAGATAAAATAAGAATGATTTCGAAGATCATTCGATTGCTGATTGTAGTGACCGAGAATGGAACTAGAATTAAAGAACTGCAGCAAGATATGAAAACTGCAGAATCTAATTCAGGTATATACATCTATTATATATAAAATATTGGTATATTGGAGCATTGATAATCACACAATATTTTGATTCTTTCTATTGCAGACAATAGAACGGCAGGATTTACAGATACTGGGATATTAGACAGTTTTAGCGCCCGGTCCGCACTGAGTCTGGCGACCAATATGACTACGAGACCGCTAATCGGGATCAGCGCGTTCGCCTGCATCTCGGCCCTTGCGGTAATCCTTCTAGCTACGCAGACAAAATTTTTTCCTAAGAAATATGAGATTGATGATTTGAAGGATATCAGCGAATTTTCTGAGCTCAAATTTTGCGCCAGTATTATGTTTCGTGCTTGTGTAATAATGTCTTCTAACTGTTTTTCAGTGAGTTTCCTTTTTCATAATTATGATTTCATTAAACCATTATTACTTGGACATATTCTTTATGTCTTTGAGAATATGTTGTTAAGGAAATTATTATATAATTAGTTTCTCTCCCTCTTTCTCAAAATATTATAGTTATATATTATCCTATAGATACAACAAGAACCAGGAATTGTGTCGGGTTCGGGATTATATGTGGCTCACAGTCTATATAATCATTCTTGCGCACCAAATACTTTTCGACATTTCGAGGGACTGACCATGATCACGCGTGCCTTAACACCTATACATCCCGGAGATCAAATATTCACAAGCTACGGCGGTGTTTACGCGCACATGCCACGATCTGAGAGAAAGCAAAAGATACTGCAAGATTATTTTCTCGATTGTGATTGTTCGGCGTGCAAAAATGACTGGCCGACGTATAATGAGATTCTGCGAGAACATATTGGATCTATCTCCAAAAATAAGCAACTCGTCGAAAAACTGACGCCTTTCAGGGAGAGATTACTCGCAAATATGTACGATATCGAGGCGGTGAAGGACGTTCTAGACATACTATACAAGGAAGTTAATAAACATCCATGTGAAGAAATACTCCACGCGGAACAGTATTTAAAGAGCTATTATTTGGGTAAATTTAAATAAATCCTACAATTAATGCTTTATGCTTCAGCGTAGTCTTCGTTTAGCTCTGCTTATTGATTTTCGCTTTGATGATTCCTTGCTCACTACTATTCTCTGATTAATATCTGCAGCTTTAAGTAATTATGTACTTAATACACTTTTGTTTTTCTTATTAGTAAATAAAATTACTTTCAGCAGCAATTATTGATACAATTTTTTATATAAATGGCTATTTCCTGCTTTGCTTATTGCTTTATCAACACGCTACAATTGCGGGGCACAACAGTAAATATTCTTTTGACATGTTCTCAAAACATGTTCTTTTGAATTTCAGATCCATGAACTGTCAAGAAATATTAATGGTAAGATTACAACATATTGTTTCAAGAAATATTTTTTTCTTTAGAACATTATAATATCTAAACGTTAACTTATTATTAATGAGACAATTTGTATTACGATCAATGTTGCGTGAAATATGCACCAAAGAAAACTCAAAGTAATTTTTTTTCGATAAACGTGTAAAACTTTATTAAATTATTGTATTGGATATTAGATAAAACAGATTTACTTTATTTATATTTATCTGTAAAATATTACGATATCCTATCATAAATCATTGGTTGTTGAGAAGGAATTATATCAAGGAAAGCCAAAAAATGATCTAGGAAAATAAACAATATACACGATTTGAAATAGAAAATACATTAATAATTACTTATATATTTCATCGTAATAGGCATTCAATATGACATGTTACAATCGGTATTTAACAGTGTCGGATAGGAAAGTTTTAGGGGCAGTGTTTCAATTTCTTATTTTGTGTGTACACTATACATTACTTTATCAAAGTAAAAAATAATTTACAATGCGCGTATCTCAGCAAGCTCGGCATCGATTCGATAAAATGAAGTATCGTTAATAGTACTTTACACTTAGCGATTAAAAATTAAAATTCATTTTAACACCGTAGATGTACTTTTTTAGCTTTTCAAACATGGGTGAAACACACACATGTGCGAAACATGACAATACATTATGCTTCAAAGATTAAAATGTATTCAACATAGATTTGTCAATAAAATTGCAAAAAAATTTTAGAGGATGTTAAAAACTTATCTATAAAGATTAAAACTTATCGCACTAAAAGAATAATGTTACCGCCATATATTTAGAGTTAAGATTATTAATTCAAATTTTGATCATATGTATTATTTATATATAAGGAAAACAAATTAATGTGATCAAAAATGATCAGTAAAATGATAAAAAATAATGTCATATAAAAATGTGACAAGAAGAAGGGCACATTTCCATCAGTCTGTTGCACTTGGGATTCATTTTTATTCAACATTTTTATTCTTTTAAGAGATTATCGGCGCATGTGTGTGATTAACGAAAACTGCAGTTTCCGGAGTATAAATTATTCCCATGACAATTCTACTTGAGATCAAAATTATAAAATATAATTGGTATTCTTGTAAAAAGATAAGCTACGAAATATATCAATTTGCTGCGAAAAAAGCTATATTGTATATATATATGTAGTATGTTTTTAAAAATTGATAAAGTATCAAGAAACGCATTTTGTAATAGCCTATCATATTAAAGACTATTCATGCGACTATTACGTTCTAGAAAAAGACTGCGGATAAATGCAACAATAAAATAACTATGTCAATATTATGTAGTACGTTAAGCGTTCCCGAATATTCGAGGATCCCTCGAACGTACGGTGACACACTCTTCGATAACGCGAAGAGAGAGGAAACTTAACGATTAAGCAACATTGATAAAAAATATACTTTTCAACGCGTTCTCGCTACATCATGGCCATCGACAGGTTTTATTCTTCGATTAAAGCCATGTTTAATCTCCTCGCTTGTTCGTCAAATATATAACTCTACTTAAGTAGCTACATTTTTTTGATGTTCAAAGCATCTCTATCGCACTATACTTTTGCGAAGAACTATAACAAGACGCTTAAAACGTTTCAAATACTGCGGATACTGCGGATGTGTCGCATGTCTTCAATAATTAAAAAAATATAAAATAACAGTAGATTTAAGGCTGCCACAATTCATGGTTTGTGATGTGTTTCATCATTCTCCCTATCTCTCAGTAAACTATAATCCTTTTTAAAACTCTACGATTATACTGATTATATAACATGCACCAGAGTTCATTATTAAATTAATGAACAAGTTAAAATCGGCCATGCAAAAGGTTAATCCTCGTGATAAAAATCGTTTAAATTTATTCTAAAATTATATTTTTTTATACGATATTCTTTCATAAAATTGTCTTCTCATCAATAATAAAAATTTAAATATTTTTACTTTTAAAATAAGCATAATGAGGATTTGTATTTCTTATACCATAAATAAAATATTTTCTAGGCCTATTTTCGTTAAAAATCATTGATTCCCATCAATTCCAAAAGCTATTCATTTGGAACACTTTCAAGTGGAATACAATGATATAAATGTCAATGAAAATGCGTAAAATTCGTATTAAAAATTAATCACTCGTCGCTCGCGCGGCGCAAGTGATCATCGCTGAAATGTTGCATAGAAATCTAAATTTCTTAAAAAAATCTATGATATATAAATCCTATCTATATCGCCGCTGTGTACACGTTTATTCAGTAAAAGTAACTAATTATTGATGGCTCTTCTTGTAAATGGAGCACGAAATCGATGCATGGTCAGCATGGAAAAACGATATGGAACAGGCCTACGAACCGACTTCTTCTGGCCTAGCCAACGGCGCCTTGGATCTTTCTGTGGTAGTAGTCACTGTAGTCGTGGTGACTTCCAAATTGGCCAAATCCGCGGCATTAATCTGGAATATTTAAACAATTATTTATCGCTCAATAGAGATGTTTCTTGAATAGAAAATAGTAAAATCTTCCTAGTTAGTAATTCAAAGCTTTACATTTATGTTAATGTTGTCTGTTGTTTGTTAATGAATATTGTATGAAGGGAAGAGCAAGGAATTAATTAACAAAATAAATGAATGAAAAGCTGATGCACTTAGTAGCGAAAGATCAATTGACTAATGGCGAACGACAAGGTACTAAAGCATAAACATGAGATTATTATCGTGGTAACGGCCGACACCAATTAATTATAATTTTATATTCAGTGCCGTTTGCTGACCTCGACGTTCGGGGGCAGAGTGATGGTAGCGTGTGTCGTTGTTGTCTCAATACCGCTGCGTATCTCTCGCTCTACTGTAGTGCCTACGCAATAAAATAAGTGCCACAAAAAATAACGAAAAAAAAAATAATAATAATGAATGCAAAAAACGTAAAGGCAAAAGAAATAAAATGAAAATTATTGAAAGACAAAGACAAAAGATTAATTGTATGTAATGTTCCAAGTAGCACATGTTGGTCTTATGTGCGTTTCCTAAATGGTTATAACATTTTAGATATACGTTTAAGAAACGTATATAAAAACATATATGGATCATCACGTGCTACCTGAGGTGTGAATTGTAATCTGTCGAGTCTGTCAATTAGTGAGCCTGAAAAATGAGTAAAATAATTGATATAAAAAAAATCTCACGCATTAAACCGTTCATATGTAAGAAGCTATATTACAAAAAATACTCAAGATCAATTTCTTTACGAATTGTCAATCTGGCAGTCCGATGATCAGATCTAAATAGAATAATAATCACTTTAGAGATCTAGATCGATTGCGATTTCACTCACTGTTTACGTGTTGCGTTTCGTTCGCTTGACTCGTCTCGATTTCGCCATTAGCGGTCGTGCTATTCGTGGTTTGTGTAACCACAGTGGTCGTTTTCACCACTAGGGACTGATTTTGAGTGGATATTTCGGAAGTTCGTGAAGTCACCTCCATCTTAAGTCCTGCCAAACGATTATGGAGATCTTCGGAAGATGTCGCGTTTCTGAAAAGTGGACTGTTACTGCCAAAAAATGGCAAGTACATCGAAATGCTAGTATTAATTAAACATAGCGGCGAAATAAATTATTAAGCCATGTAGTATGTTCAATAATACGTTTTACAAATTAAACATCTATGTACATGAAGTGATATAAATTTTAAATTACAATTCACTAAACTTACAATTGAAATAAAATTTATTGTACATAAGCAAATAACAAATTAGAAAAATATCTGATAATGTCAGCTAAACTTACAGCAAATGATCTTTAACACTGTCGATCGTAATATCTCCGATAGAACTTAAATCCTGACGGTCGTCTTCTCCGTTTACATCTATACTACTTGTAGCTGGTCGCAGCGACGGTTCCTTCGGAGATTCTTCCTCTCCAGCTAAAAGACATGCGTTCACATCGACACTAAACGGCACTATTACGAATAACAACATTCCCTACTATATCGTTAATCGACATAAATGGTAGTAATGGTCTGACATAAATGATAGTTATGATTAGGATCGAAACACGTGGGTAAGCACACATGTATATGCGGGTTACAAGGTATGCCAAGCAGTTACACATATACACAATCGCGTTTACACAGAAGTCGATGGTGTATTCTATTACGATGTGTAAAAAAATATATCTGTCTCTTTAGATCAGTGGTCGGGTTTCGTTACTATTTTCAATCCGACTTTCATTGCACTGGTTTTTCCTTCCCCGTTCGCGTTTTAATGAGTTTATCGAATATGAGTAATTAAGACTTTTCGACACTTTGCTTCAGAAGTAGCTAAAAATTGTAATAGCCGAAAGTTGTAATTAAATCTGACCACTGCTTTAAATTATTCGCGTCAAAATATATGGATTTCTAATACTCACTGGCACTTACTACACCATTTTCCGTAATAATTCTGTTTGCCGCCGTTGGTGGTTGACTTTCCTGCGTCTCCCCTTCGGTTTCAGGTGCACCTTCGACAACACCTTGCTCTTGTGCAACTTCGTTAGTATTTACCGCGAACGATCTGGCATGCGGTGGTAAATTAAGCGCGCAATGCGCTTTTGTCATCTTCGCGGTTGACAGAGAAATTCGTTGGAGTTCCGAACTCGAGTGAAGATACAGCGCTTCTCCAGCTTTTGTAAATATCAAGGAAGAAATACCACTAAGAAACAAAAGATATACGTTAATTCTCAAATGTGTGACGTTTAAGACGCGAGATATAAAAAACAGAACTAACTTAATGTCCTCTCTTTTGATTGCAGCAGCATTCAACTGTCTTCTCAGTTCCGGTATACTCAGTACCAGACAATCACCAAGATTCGTTAGGCAAAGCAAGCAAGTTTCCTCGTGAGTTCCTGCTGGCTCAACGTAACACCAGAACTTCGCGAATCCTGTTTTTCGTACCCTAGACCCTTCGTGAGCGGTCAATTTGTACTTGCAATACGGCTTCAAGGACGGAAGATTAAAAATCTTGAACTGTTCCTCGCTAGCAATTACGACTCTGTGCGTGGAAGTCGTATCAGGTCCAGCCGTCACGCCCTTTTCGGCTTCGTAGGGTTCCGGCAACGGCACGCTGGATCCATCGAGAATCGTGATCGCAATTACGGGTGCACGATGCTTCAATTGTATTTCTTTACCCAGTGTACAGTTGACGTCTTCTTCCGTTCTCCTCACACCGGCTGGTATAGCTAACGTGAAGACGTAAACCGTGCCGTTGTTAGTGCCCGCCCAAAGTGTGGGTGTTGTATTTTGTACTACAAACATATTTTAAGTCATTTTTGTGATTTGTCACTGACATTATACATATTTACAAAAAGATACTAACGACTAATAATGTAACTTCTGGCAAAGTACAAGCACCGAACCATAGAGCCTAGAGCATCGTCAACTGGTCTCGCTTCCACTTGTCTCTCCACTGGTTTTAATTCCGTTGGTGATGGATCGCCACTCGGTGAAGAAGCAACGCTGCGATTATAATTTAATAATTACAAATGACTTTTTCTTCGTAATATTTTCTAATATTTTTAATTTAAACTCACCTA
The DNA here is from genome assembly GCF_024713525.1 of Acromyrmex echinatior. Classification (NCBI taxonomy): domain Eukaryota; kingdom Metazoa; phylum Arthropoda; class Insecta; order Hymenoptera; family Formicidae; genus Acromyrmex; species Acromyrmex echinatior. Next base: position 10,307,872 of record NC_141866.1, read on the forward strand.
TCTTTCTTTTTCTCCGGTGCAGGATTTCGTGTAGGACTATTAGTATTTGCTCGACGTTGCGAACGTCCCTTTCTCAATCTCCTGAAAGATTCTCTAAGAGATTTTTTGAAAGACTTACGTCGGGAGATAGGAGTGTCACCTGCACCGGAAAGATCTGTAAAACATTAAAACAATTATATTTATTCAAGATATTGATATAAAAAATAAACTAATTTTACACAGGAATTTCTGTTTTGGGTATTAATGTAAATATATTTTTCCCATTCTCTAGAGAGAGAAGGAGAGATTTATCTCAATTTAGAACTATAAAAAAAATTATTATAATTTAAAGTAGAACTATTTCCCAACAATATTTAAAGTTGCATCGCTGAAAAAGTTATCTTGTTTTATTGCAGATTCACATACCATTTGGATTAAGCGTGCATTTGACACTGACGGATTTTGATCTGATATAATCAAAGACCGCAAGTCCGTGCGCTGTTCCAGCGGCAAGTAATCCCCATTCGCTGTGTAATGCTAACGCCGTAACGGCGGCCGGTGGGTACAACTGTAGAAGACTTTGTGGTTGAAATCCAACCGCGAATGATATACTCGTCGTTCTTGGTGGTAGATGATCGTGACCTTTCCATACAAATCCGTCGCGATCGTTGACAATATTCATTATTACGGCTTTTATCTCCTTATTGATCGGTTCCGAGGAGATGGTAGCAGTTATAATGTGTCCAGCTGTACCAGCGACCACCAATGTCGAGGACAACGGACAGAGGAGAACCTTTTTCACAGCGAGTCGCGGATCATCAGAGTATGGATCAAAAATTCCTACTTTCTTGAATGGCGGCCACTCATCCTCGTCGTCCTCTGGAGGTTGCTCGAGAACGTCCAAATGCTCGCCAGTAAACAGGATCGACGAGTTGTACTTGTATAGAGGAGTCAGAGCAACGTCGGACGCATTCCAGAACCTGACAGTGCCGTCCTCATGTCCAGTAAGTAGCAGATCCTTGTTTCTAGGTTTGTCAGGATTCGCTGGCTTTCGGCAGAGGATTATGCCACCGTCGATGGGCCACGACTTGTCTGAATAAAGATGCTCGGTCTGCGCTTTACCGACTTCTACGATCGCTTCCCAAAGTTCTTCGGGTACATTAGGCACATGTTGGGAACAAGTCACCTATATGAAAGAGTTGATCATGAATCTATTATAATTTTATTATATTTATTTCAATATACTCACCGAACTCGCATGGAGAGATACTAGATAGGGCAAAGCCATCATCTTCCATTCAGGATTGGTCAAATCTATAGCTACTAATTCTTCCTCAGCCAATACTATAAGCGCTTCCGGACCGATAGGGTTCTCATTGTTCTCTTCCTCCTCCTTAGGGAAGACGGTGAAAAAATCGATAATTTTAGACGTAAAGTCAAAAACTAAATGTTTCTCCTTGGTCATGACAGTAATTGTATGTCTGTCTCCATAACTGGCGCGTTGCATACCACCGGAGAATAATACGAGCTCGCCGTGTCTATGGGAAAGGTCAATTGAATTCGTGAAAAAATGAGAAAGGGAGACATATACTGATTTCGAAGTTACTTACTCCGCGGTAGGATACACGAGGATTTTGGTGACGGCTTTACACGGAAATGGCCCGTAAAGAGTCGTGGGCTCCGGCACGGCGTCGCTACCAGGACTCCAAAACGCATAGGAACCGTCGTTGTGTGACGAGACAAAGCGATTCTCGGATATCCAATGGACCGATTCCAGCTGTTGCGTGGAGACGAATGTCTGCGCACGCGAAAACAAACCCATCAGCTGCGCGTACACGTTCCACCAAAGACCACCAAAGACACAAACGACAATCAGAACGAGCGATACCATCTCACAATTCATTCTTAATCCTGCTGTTCCATTCGACTCTATTTTAATCAATTATCATTTCTTAAATAGCCACAAAAGTTATTAAATTAAGACTAATTATATTTTCAATTCATTCTTTAAAATAGTAGAACTTTTCAGAATAAATAGATATCTCTATTACAGATATTAATATGAGTTTCTATAAATAGCCACAAAAGTTATTAAATTAAGACTAATTATATTTTCAATTCATTCTTTAAAATAGTAGAACTTTTCAGAATAAATAGATATCTCTATTACAGATATTAATATGAGTTTCTATAAGAAAATATATAAAAAAATATAGTTTTTAGTTTTAATCTAATAATATTCACATCTAATATTTTTTAATTCCATAAATTCATCAATTCTCCACACATTCCTTAAATATATATTTCTAAAATAAGATAAAGACAAATCTTTATCTAATGATAATCACATTAAAAAATGTAATAATAATTAATTTAAACAATTGTGAATATGTATTAGAAATGAATGGGCTAGCAGGATTAAATACTGATTCACACTGTGTGTTGTTTTACGAAAAACATATAAGCGTTACAGCGTGTAACTATTGCATTTGCCAAAGTGTACTTGTGTATACGTACAGATATAATGAATATAAAGGCTTACCTGCTGAGCTCCTGGAGTAGCTTTGTTCCACAATACCATCAAACCTCGATTATAGCCGATCAGGATGTTATCCGGGTGCCCTGGTTGCTCAGCTATAGCTTCGACCGCTCCTGGATTTTTCTTGTAGTCTTCCGGAACGCTATGCAACACAAAAACAACTTGATAATCTTACACAAAGTAACTTTTTTTTTCTGGTCTTAAATAATTTTTAATTTAGAATTTAAAATTATTATATTCTTTTAAATATAATGCTTTTTTCAAAGATACTTCGACTGTTTTAGAGATAATCAGATTGATCAAATTTTGATTTATCCTATAAAATTGCGATAAAATTGCCAATAAAATCTTTCTATAAGATTGATAATAAACGAAGTAACTTCCATAATTTTGTTGGCATTTATATTAAAATATAGAAGAAAAATTTAAATTTAATAAAATAAAAATTTAATTAGATTATGATAGATAATTTAATCTAATTGTTTACTTTTGCATCACAACATCTTGATAGATAATATTCTCCGGGGTAACGAAAGTTTTCAAGTTCAGCAAATAGATGTTGCCTCCTTCCGTTCCTAACAAGAGATGTTCCCCACTAGATTCGAGACACATTGCGGAAATCTTTTTCAATTTCCCTTCCAACGACAATGTCTTCGTTTCCACCACGGAACTTCTGTTAATTTCCCATAAATGTAATGAATTGTCGTCACACAAGGACACCACGCGACCCTGCAAAGTACGATACAAAAAACTGATCATAGAATATTAATCGGAATGAAGCATTATATTTCATAGGACAAAACATTTTTAGAAATATTTTCTATTTAACTTCTGTAAACATTTTTTTAAAAGATGTTCCAGCTTTCTATCATTACTATTTTTTTCATACATATTTTTAACTATTTTATTTAACATTTTATTCGACAGAAAGTTTTTAACAATAGTTTTTATCTTCGAAAGTCAACGTGTGTTTCTGATATGGCGGAAGTAATAAAACGCCTCGCAATAAGATCAACAGCGGCTGCTGGCCCCTCTCCTACCTCTATTATTACATGGAGAAAATACTCGCATAATTTCATGATTTCTCACAACTTCTCAAGTCTTGTACCTTTTCTATTTTGCAACTGTCGCGCGTAATACACAAAGCGACAATTCACATCAAACGCAACATCAAAAAAATTTATCTACACTCCGTTTTCAGGTTTGTTTATAATTATCAAAAAATTCTTTGAAAAAAAAAAACAAAATCTGTAGACATTTCGTAGTTAAAATAATGAATTGTTCTTCGTCATTAAGTAAATAGTAAATTTAATTTATCTTTTTTGCCAAGCATTTAATAGATTAAATACTAAAATATCGATTAAAAGTCTGTGAAAAATGAAGACTTTGATTTATAAAAATATATATAATAATTAAATTCCGATACTGAAATATCCTTTTTCAATTTTTTACAATAAATACTTGTCTATCAATCAAAATTCAATAAAAAAAATATGCTAATCGAATATTTTAATTAAATTGTGTATTTTATTTGATCTTACGATATTGCAATTTATGTATTTTTTCATCATATTTTTCTAGAAATATTTTTTCACTATATTTTTTCTAAAAATTAATAAATCGTCACAAACTTGAGATTATTTGTTTCTTTTATAAGCATCTCTTTTATTTAGTACAAAAATATTTGGTTACTGTATTCAAAAACAGTTAGTTATGAAAAAAGGTCAAAATAAATAAAAAAATCAAATTTAAAATTAAATGAAAAGCAATATTTTAGATCGGTATCATAGACTAGCTGCTATCTTATCGGCTTCAAAATTTACTTGGAAACGCTTATCGTGATAACGAACGTCTGTGCTTATGCCGTTATGCGATCGTAAAAATTAAAAATGCGATTTAATTATTAATACATTACTTTGAATAATATAAAAAATTATATGTATATTGCAAGTAAGTCAATTCGAGACAAATTGTGCAAAATTATAGCTCTATATGAAATATTTCAATGTAGGTATCATTATTTATTTTTAGTTATCATAACAAGCCTCTTAAACATCTTTAAAAATGCTCGATTAGAGACGTATTAAGATAATTTCACTAACGTCATCACTATATTTGCTAAATATTGGCAAGACGCATGTCTGCTGGTTAACGGATAATTGATCATTCGCAAAGAAAGTCTTTTTCCCACATTTTACGTTGTAGGGCTTTAATTGCATTTCACATTAATTGCGACGCACCGTCGTGATGTCGTTGCACTCGTATTATTTATCAGTACACGCGTGCGTGAGCACATTGTACGGTGTCGCACGGGATTATGCAACCCGCTGGCAATCGTATAAGCGGAACATGGTATCGCATTACTGTCGATGCGATGCGTGCAATTTTAACAGAACTACCGCGAGTTAGCACTTTTCTACGTAAATCGCGGAAAGAATAATTAAAAAATATAAATATATAAGAAAAGTGCACGATATATGATATACATAATCATATAAACGATAAAAAAAAATGCAATGAAAACTAATCAGTAAAGTTTTCAATAAGATTCTCATATCTTACACAAATTTGAAAAATTTAAATTTTTCAGATCAGCACCTGTGTCAATAAACTGTTTAATCCTTGATGTACAAAAAATAGTAGTTTATAGAATAATGCGATAAGAAATCGATTTTGAAAATTAGTTATTTTATTTAATGTTAAATATAATCACAAGTAATGCATCAAATCTTACCTCATTGGGCAGCGCGACGATCTTCGTGACGGCATTCTCACCGCTTTCAACGGAATGTTGTCCATAGAACTCTACGCCTGGCCTTCCGAAACTGATGTTTGAGTTAAGGAATTCCACAAAAGAAGGGATTATATAATATTGTATAAATATGTGACACATTGACACAGGAATGCGCCTCACGCGCCCGAGAGAATAGACCCTCGGATCTCAGATTTGCAAATGACCGATTTAACATGTTGACAGCGAGGATCATCGTTCGAAGAAACAGCTGCTGAACATATATAAGCGCATACTTTGCAAATTCTATAGTAAATTCCGCGATGAACGACGCAAAATAATTGTGCCATTGAGCTGTAATGGACAGTTGCATAATCGCAAATTATTTTGAATGATTCTGAAGGAGCTTAACCTGGATTTTATTTTTTTAGTATCCACTTAAAGATCATAGAAGATTCGATAATAATACGAATCTCTTTAAAAGCTTAAAGAAATTAATGTACATATGTTAGAGTTAAAAAGATTAAATTTATATAAATTTTCTCTAATTTTTAAATAAGATCGGTTGAATTACAATCATATCGAATCCTTAGATGAATCTTTATTGATAAAATAACAGATTTGCGTAACCGTCCATTTATTTTGGAGATGAAATATTTAAAAATATTTTAAAAAATATAAATAGAAAATTTATACCAAATAAAATGTGTACCAAATCATTTTTTAAATTCTAATCTTTGTACATATTCATTAATAAAGATTTTTTATTCAACTGAAAAATTGAGCGCGGTATACTCTATTTGATATAAGATATCAACCTATTTTTTATTTTTAATTAGTATTTTCTGCGACCGCAATGGTAATTTGCTTTTTCTAATTAAAATAATTTCAATGTCCATTTTTTAAAGATCTATTCAAGCGCTTTACAACGACACGTATCTATCGGTTTGTAAAAAGCTGTTGAATCTAAAAACGGAAACTAGATAAAGTATCGTCGTTTGAGCTGCTTCAAGTTACGGGAAGAGTTCAAGAGGTTTGTGATTAAGTTCAAATATAGTTGAACGTACTAGCGCTTGGAAAACGAGTACACTCGGCCGATGGTTTCACTGAAGCGAAGACTAGGTGTGTCGCACAGATAATCGTCTATACGTATATCTATTGCGAAATAATAACGATTATCTGGTGATTACGTAGTCCTTGAAAGCATCTGTTGACTGTGTGTGCGGTATTAAACTGGCATTAAATTGCAGACTCGCTGACGTGTTGATTATTTCACTACGATCTAACATCCCGTTTAATAACATCTATGAAGTTAAAAGTGCGTAATTTTCCGCGAATCGACGGGATAATTCTCGGATCACATATAGTTTTCTTTATGTAACTTTTTTCATCTTGCTACATTAAATTATAATCAACTTTCGATTGTGATAACGTACTGTTCAAATATCGTATACATTTTTAGAAAATTAATATTCTAAAATATAAAGTATAAACTTATAACATAGCATATAAATTTATAACATATAATGTATTGTCAAAAAGACTATCGTAAAAAAATAAAGCTTAAATTATTTATAAATATAGTTTTCTTTTAAAATATAAAATTTTCTGATTTAAAAATTGTAATAGATAAAAATAAACAACAGATCTAAATTTAGCGAGACTATTCACGCCAAATTACGATTTAAATTGCGCATCTTTATATAAAAATAAAGATTGCGTATCTTTAGAAAAAAATAATTGAAATTTATCATTTGATATAAATAATTTAAAATCTAGATAAACAACGTTTTTGCTCTAATTCTATTTACAGTTGTTATTTTGAAAAATTGTAAATCAGCGACGATCTCAAACTGTTACAATAGATGCAATTCCTAACTGACAGGTTAACCAGGTTTGTTGAGATAATTTTTGCGTACATACGTAAATTAAGTAACCGTTGACAAGGTTGAGAATCAAGATTAACAACGTGTTGCAGAATCGAATTCGCGCTGACCTTAATATTGTAAATTGCTGAAAACTTCAATCTTTCACTGTTCGACAGTTAGTGACCTTCTTAACGTAAAATGATTACGAAATATCGTATCCTCGCAATAAACACATAATAAAATTAGTCAGCAGTCTTTCGAAGTCAAACGTTTCAATTAAACGAATGCTGTATGTACATTTTTCGTGAACAATCGATATCTCTTAACTGAATTCTATATTATGCAAAACGTGATTGTGTCCTTTTAATCGATGAATTTAGTGCAACAGATAGTTGTCTACTCGATTCTCCAAGAAGTTCATAAAATTAGAATTGAGAAATATAAGCTTAGGTTGATTTTTCCGAAGCCGTTAAAAAAAGTAAGTTGAGAGATCGCTGCACTGAATTCTTCAATTAGAAAAAATGCATTCACATAATGCAAGATTATTACACGCGAACACCATCGTGAATTCTAAATGTGATTTAATATTTCTTCAATAATGCCCTGCTCCAAGCACAGTGCAAGTTTATAAAATATACCGCAAGTGATTTATGAAGTCTTTGTTAAGCAATCGCTCGCGGCACCACGAAACAGATTTTCCTATTGTGGCAATAAAAAAGTCATAACAAGTATTTACAACCGACCTGATATTTATGACAGTAATAGCTTTTCATTTTATAGAGAATATTTATTTTCTGTTTGATGAATTGTGACTAAAGATTCAAAGCGTTCGTTTAAATAAAATCAAATGATAATAAAATATTAAGCGTTTATAAAAATTTCTTTAATGATAATGTAACAATTAATTTTACAACAAATAATTTACGCTATTCGAACTTGTACTTTTTCTCTTTCCAAGGAACGCAGCCGCCTCTCAGAGGATTAATAAATCGATACGCGCGTCATTGAGTCCTGGTGGCGGTTGCGCCTCGGGACCAGATTATAAATACCAAACGGGAAGAAAGCGAGGAGGCGAGGAGGTAAGAAAAGCAAAAGGATACACCTTGATGGCGCCGGATGCCGTGCCGATGATCATCAGCCGCAGACTCGGATCCCAGGCGAGAGCAGTTGGCTTGTTCGGGAAACCATGCTGCACCGTCTGCAACGAATAAGATCTATTAGTAACGCTGATTTCGATCAATTTCCTAACGTCGTAAACAGAATTATGTTTCTAAGTGTCTTTCGTGTTGCTTATTGCGTGTATTCGTATTGCTTATTTTATCATTTGAGAACAAAGCAATTTGAAGTCAGCATAATTTCACACACATTATGGTATACGAAAAGTTTTCATCATATTCATTTAAAGAAATTTTGTGATAAATATAAAACAATGTATTATAAATATAGTAATATTTATAAATTATAAATATAGTAATCGTTAAATTAAATTTCTAAATATAGTAATTGTTATAAGAATATTAAATACAATTAATTTTACAGCTATTACGAAAGCATAAAAGATGATTGTTAGTTATATGAATTTGGAGAAAATCAGTAAACATATGCATTGTATATATATTATTCCACCACTAATATTTAGTAAATTATTTATTTTGATTTATTATATTATATACAGATATTCAAGTTATAATTGTATACGTTAATATATTTGCAAAGTTTATTAGTTTATAAATTTACATACTTTTTTATAATCTTAACAGTTTTGCATATCGAATATGAATATCATGATAAAACAGGATAGGATAAATTATTATATTATGAAACAGAGTAATTCGAAGAAAAATAACTGTTCCGCATATTAGTCGCATTAATTTTAAATCATTCACATATTTCCTAAGTAATGATATGATTTCCTAATTAATGTTCATTATTATATTATAGTTTTTCATGTTATTACTTCTGAATTATACTCATCTCAATTTTTGATCATTCAACATCTTTAAGGCATAATTAGGAATGGCACTGAAGTTTTGACCGGCTATTTATGGTTGATTCGGATGAAAGTTGCGATGAGTTAGTTTAGACGCGAGTCTCATGATGAGTCAGATTTTGACAATACCTGTTAATCGAACGTGGGTTATCATGCCGTTCATATCTACACGCGTGTATACGTTAGTATATGAGAAGATGTACGTTCTGATTGCGGTAAATGTACCTTCGAAAATCAGCCAGCAGCTAATAAAGACTCGCTCGAGTGATGAAATATTATTGTCAGTAAACTTCGCGTGGATCACGCTTATATATTTTCGTCTCTTCCCACGGCCAATTATAACACTCGCGAGAATCGCGGGATACGCAAGTAACGTCCTAGAAACCTAAAATCTGTATACGTTCTCTCTCAAATCTAAATGTGTACGGATATACAAAATGATTCTTGAAATAAAATTGAGAATCGGGAGAGCAATTTTTATCGGAGATGATTCTTGATCTTTCAATGCATAATGATTTTATTTTGTATGATTAATTAGTACAGCGAATAAATAATGATGCAGAGATATTCTCCTTGGACGGAAAAAATTGTGTTTTAAAGCAATATATTAAGCACTAATAGTTTATAAATGAAGATAAGACTTTCTGTGAATTGGTTGTGTAAAGTGCAATTAATAAATTATGTTAGTCATTTAAATGTAAATTTTATTATTTCAAGATCTTTATCCAAAATCAATAAGATATTTAATCTCACTCTTTCACTAGTTCACATCATATTATAATTTTTCTGTACTGTAAGATTGTACAATGGTGCATCGCGTTAAATGAAGTTCAATATAAATCTACATACATCTATATTTGTTTCAAATATTTCAGCTTAATTTCATTTTACAAATTGACATAATTTTAGAATGTTTTAAATGTTTTAAATATAAAGTTGAGTATTCAAACGAGATGACATAGAAGATGTTGTTTTTTATGAATTTATATTGAGCAATAGTGTAACAATCCTGGTTTTAATTATATATCAATCCACTACTATTGATTGCATTTGATGTACACTAAAGAGGATCCATGGGATCGAAACATCTGTGTGCGTGTGTGCGTGTGTGTGTGTGTGTGTGTGTTGTAACTGAATTTTAAATATATTGAATTTAATCACACAAAAACCTTGTGTTGACTCACATTTAACTATTTTTTCATATCCTTCGATTTATTTCTTGGAGCCTAATACTACTACTCTTACTAAAAATATTTAATATTACTTGTAGAGAACTTATAATAAAATGTTTACAATTTTTTAAGCGAAAAAATCACAATCCAAAGAAAATATCTTGTAAAAAATAATAAAATATAAAACTAAATTTAAATTAAGGTAAAAACATATTGGTATTTGAATTTATTTTACTTTGAAATTGTCGTAGAAATTTCCATCATAATTTTCGTAATGTAGCATATAATTTTTTATCACAAAAAAAGTACAATAAACCAAGATTGTTGAAATGAAAATTTATTAGAATGTATAAACTCCGCAAAAGCGATGTTCACATCTTCGAGGTAACACAGTTTTATTCAAACTGAGATTGCGATAAAAAACTGCTGTCATCGCAAATTTTCTTAAACTAAAATTTGCAATTCATTCATTAAATAAACGGTAAGGAAAGATTTCTTGAAACTATATAAATTCTCGATAAATCTTGGTAAGAATTCCTTTGAGAATTTCATTCCTGATCCGCCAATACATCGACTTGAATTGTGATTAGAAAAACCCGGTGGTCCTGGACTTTGGTTCCAAAACCATTTCCATGAGAAAAGGTGTCATTATCTGCAAGTTGTACTAAACACGATCTTTACGAAAGATACATCCTAAAGAGAGTTAAAGCGAGACACTGTACTGGTATTCTGTGCAACAAAGAAACGCAGGTCCCTCTTAGCTTCTTTTCAGTTAAATTCGTAATGAAACTCGCGAGTATCAAACAAAGAATTAGTAAGAAAAATTCGATTTTGAGAAAAATGCATTAAATTTCTTTTGTCTTATGATAGACTTAGTGGCAACTAAGGATTAAAGAAATCATCATAATTTATTATAATAATACTTTAATATTTATAATATTTAATATTATTTAGTAACTTAGTAACATAGTAATCTAACATTGCTTTCCTAAGATCCTAAGATCTAGCAAAAATTTAAATTTTTACTTTACTATTACTCATCTCTTAGCTTTTTAATGTCTAAAGAATAAAAAGTCGACCTTTTGCGATTTCGTAAGTAAAAATATAAAAATTTTGCACTGGTTGCGAAATATTGATGAGTTATTTACGATGTCGAATGAAGCTAAGCAAGTTCACGATCCGCGTGAGAAACGCAAATTGGCGAACGGCTCTTTCCTTCTTTCGATAAAATAAGACTTCTTCTTTTCATCTATATCTTCTACGCTGGTTTCTCCCTCTTTCTGTCTCCTCAAATAGCCAACAAATACCGATGAATGGACACTATTCGTATGTTGCTATTTTCGAACTGTTCGAATTATTTACATACCGAAAAGAAAAAAAATTGTCCAGACAAATATCAAGGTAATTGAACTGTATTTGCTTCGCGACAGTACTGAAAACTCAAGTATCTATTAAAAATTTGTTTATATCAAGTTCTAACAACAAAGAATTCTAATCCTTTCCGTCATATTTCAATTAAAAAAAATATATATATAGGTATAGATATATTATTTACTTAACTTAAATCAGAAAAATTACGTGTTTGAGGATTGATTTTTCTGATAAAGTTATCATATGACATATAACATCGATTCAATGATGCAGTTACGAGTACGCACCCAAGTAAATACGAAAAAAGGGAAGGTCTTCGGGATCTTATCATATTTTATTTGCACGTAATGTCGATATGATCACTCGCTATCTGTATGCTGTTGGAGTTTTTCGTTCGTCATCAAGTTATTAAAGAATTAAGAGTTAGGTAAGATACACCGAGTACTCTAAAAATCATGTCACATTAACTTATTAAATAATATTGACTTGTGTGGCGTATTAATAATATCTCGGACTGTTTCTTTCGTAATCGTAATAACAAAATGAAAAAAATATATTAATAGATAGAGTATTCTTAATTTCCAAATATAAAAAAATTAATTTCGTAATATAGAACAAATTTTCGATTGAATTCGGTTGAAATGGAAATTTTTCGATAGAAAAATCAACAAGTCAACGTTTCTGCATTAAAAAGATATTGCAAAATCTTAAAGAGAGAGAGAGAGAGAGAGAGAGAGAGAAAGAGAGAGAGATTTTTTCTCAAAAGAGTTAATAAATATCTCATTCACAGAATAGTGTATAATGAATTCAAGAATATCACATTTTGACAAATCAAATTTTAATCATCGAATTAAAAAATGCAAGACTAGGAAATCACGAAACATTTTTCAAACTATTCTTATTTTACGTAGATCTATGGGATTAGCACGGCATTCTTTTAATATAAAAAAATAATGACAAATCCAGCAACACTTTTCATAGTTCTATAATTCTGTATAAAAATAAAAAAGTTCCACATTTTTTGTATTAAAAAAAGAAAAATGAAAATATGATATACTAATTTTTGTTTTTTTTTTAGTACAAAAAATGTGAAATTCTTTTTTATTTATATAAGAAACTGTAAAATTATGAAAAGTGCTACTATTTTTTTTTATATTAAGAAAATGTGCTGATTTCACAAGATTCGACAATTTTTTCTCCATGCACTTCGCGGAACTTCTTCAAGAATTCACAGCACGGGGAATTAAATCGCTATAGGGTTTCACGATAATGCATATGACGTTACAGCGTCATCACGTCGAGCAAATGAATATACGTTAGGAATACTCTTAGTGAAAAGTATCAACAATTCTCTTTCGCTTGTATCTATTAGAAATTGCTACTTATCATTTACAAGTAGATTTGGCGAACAATAATTCAGAACCAAAATTGCTATTATATTCTTTGCAAATTTTATTTACAAATGACTTAAATCATTTCTTCGAAATTGCGATTTAAGTAAATTTCCGCTAATTCGTGTTTCGTTTATAATCATAAGATTATAATGATAAAAAAAAATGAACGCATTTTCATATTTTTATAAACTGATAAATAATCGATATTGCGTTTATCTACGATTAAATCTCAATATAACTTCACATATATAACTTCCTTTCTACGTAATGATTAAATTTAAAGTGCTTCGGAATTTTTAACGCAATAACGATGACATGTTTTTGCAACACAGGTGCAATATTGACTTGTTGATTTCCGCGTAATTCATTTAAAAAAGTCATTCCCAGTCACTTGCGGGACTGATAAGAGGTTTTGACGTTTCCTGCAGATTGCACAGACCCAACAGCAGGAAATTATCTGCTGTGAGGGCCTTCACTTGCATGCACCTTGTACATGTTCATCTTTTCAAACAATTGTTCGATCGTACGTTTAATAGAGCATAGTGAAAAATGCAATGCCGCATTCAACAAAGATCGTGACTTCGTAACACTTGAACGGTTATTGTTAGCCGAATGCCGTCTGTTTCATCATTAACTAATAACTTGTTGAGTAATGGTCATTCCTTCGCCGCTTCTGTATCTTATCCACAAGCATGTATGCTAACAATAAGTACAGAAGCAAATTCCTCGGAGACCAGTCCAACTTTTTACTAATTCTCTCATTAAACAATTCTACGTTTTTTTATGAAACTAACTCTTGCGATATTAACGATTTTGTGGAACTCAATTCAGAGATTGATTCTGTATGGCAATTTCAAGACTCTAGAGTTTTAATTTTATTCTAATTTAATTAAAATTGAAAAAACTATAGCATCTAAAAGATGTCTAATTTTCACTTTTTAAACAAATTGTAATTTAGTAATTAGTTTTATCGTAATGACACAAGATATTGTTCGTATTTTTATACAACAAAATATATTTAAAGTGATTTTTAGAATCAGTTCTAAATTGTACAACTGTGAATATCATTCTTATTGATAAATAGAAAATATATTACTTGTATCAATAAATATAATACGCAAGTATGAGCAGGCTATCCTAACACTCCTTTGAAAAAAAGAATTTCTGTACAGTTTTTACCACAAATTTTGTCAATAAAAATTTAATTAAGTTAATCAACTATTGCATCTTTAATATCTAAAAATAAATAAAAATTTTTACATCAATAAAATTAAAGAATATATTTATAGAAAAACAGATAACAATAGACACGATTATTTGTAATCAAGATAAAATACACTCGTTATCGAAATAGATGAACTATTAAAATTAAAAGGCTCGTCCAAAATTACCGTTATCAAAATCGATCAAATACTGAATACAAAATTGTGCAAATATAAAAGTTCTTCACACACGTAGCTACAAGAAGAACTTTCATATCCGTATTTTGGTAGCAAAGTTAAGAGACAAATGTACTACAAAGTTATTTTACTGCTTAAAACAATTGTAATGTTATGACACTCTTTCGTTGATGCCTTTCAAGTTCGCATTCTTACCATGGAAATTCATGCGGCGTTTTGTAAGTACGCAAACACGTTCTGATGCATCAGATAATATGCTGTCGGCTTTGTAGTCCCTCACTGAATATGCGACAGTTTACGATCGATGCACAAAATACCTGCGGTCGAATAAAATCGTGCAATGTGTTCATGAATAAATAACGTGAATTAACGAGCCAGTACAACATTTGAGCGAGCGCAAATATTTTCGCGCATGATTAAATGTTTAAGACATTAACGGAGTAACGACATTCTACAAATACATCTCATAAAACATGAAATTTTCAACGTCTGCCTCGATGAGAAAATCGATGGTGAGATGATACAAGATATATTTTCGACTTTTGAGAAGATATCGAAATGTGTGTGTACAGTTAGAGGTACAATTGAAAAGCATAAATAATAAGAACAGGAAATAATAGACTTCATTGCCTGTCCTTTTCAATTATGTCTCAGGCTCTAAACTTGACTTAATAATAATGTAAAAAATTATTTTTCTAATTATGGTTAATTTAAACTAATGATTTATAGTGGTGATTTTAAAAGTTATTCACTACAAAACTATCAGTTTCGTGATTAATTACAGATAGAAAAATACAATTTTTACATTATCATCAGGTTAATTGTAACCATAAGTTAACCAGTAAATGAAAACCCTACAAAGTATTTGTAGAAAGATTTTACGATATAAAAAAAAAAAAAAAAACTAAAAAATAATGAGTAAATTTTGTAAAAAATGCATGTTGTGTATTCTACTTATCAGAAATTAGCGCGTTTCGCTAATGCCAGATTTCAACTAGCAATTTGTCGACAACAGTTCTTTTCAAGCAACGTAAGACAGACGTAATAATACTGACGCGAAATAACCTCATTATGCGGCACAACAAATCGATATTAAGTTACAAATCGTATTGTCGATGCGAAATATCTCGGAATTAACGAAAAATCTACTTCTAACGCCATTCTCTGTGAAATTCAAAATTAATTTTAGTGGAAATGTCAGAACGAATGAAACAACTTTTCGCAAAGCCTCGGGAAATATAAACAATAGAATGTTATGTATCTTCATTTCAATATTATGTATCACATTTGAAATAAATTCTTAAAGAGGTGACACAACTAAATTTTAATTTTAGACTCAATTCGAATATCGAATAACGCAATATAAACAAATGTAGATTGCTTTTCTTATATTTGAAAGAAAATTGAACCAAAATTTCATGAAACTGACTAAACTTTTTTTTTCTACGCCAAAAAAAAATGTACTCAATTTTCAACTTTATAAACTTTGCGAATAAATAACCATTTCTCGAATTGGACTCACTTATGGGATTTTTTTACTTCAATATTTACATGAGAAACATTTTGCTTTTTTAACTTGTACAATTGTAATGTGAAACATCTTTCTGTATTTCCATAAATCAACCGCAGGAAGTGGCAGCGAGCGCATCTCTTCGAGCTGCGTGCTCGTATTGTGAAAATTGTGCCAGTCGCAGATGAGTAAATAAACTACGCTGCAGCGTGTATATAAGCAACGAGCAGGGAAAAGAGGAGAATATACAGGCAGACGATAAAAAGATACCATTGGTACAGACAGTAACTTGATATAGCCGGCGAAACGAATCGCTCAAACCTGTCTGGACGAAGAGATTCACCGCTGTTTCCGTCGGTCAGAAACTGCAAAATTTTTCGCGACGATAAACGTTGATTCACGTTTGTTGTTTAATCTTATTCTCTCTGCTTCTATATTGTTTTTAGAATCGTGTTTCTAAATCTGTGTAGGGAAAGTAAACGCTTATATAAGGCGTGCAGGATGAGAATCGAGAAGTTGCTGCAACTAAATTACTCTTTTTATAACAAGCAGACGAATGAAATAAATATACTCTTCGAAAAAATGATTATTTTCGTTAACGTATAATATTAAAAAAATAATGTACATTTGTAAAAATAAATCTTATAAAAAGAGGATTAATCTATGAGAATCATCTGATTACACGGCTCAATATGTTTTCAAAATGAATGATTATTCGAACTTGTAATCTAAGTATTTTTGAAAACTATTGTATGCACTTTTTAATGTTAGTAAATGGTATCTGTGCCTTTGAAAGAACTCCAGGTAAATTCTTTTTTTCAGGAAAATGGTTGCCTGGAGACAGTCTTTTCTGTATCATCATGTGTTGCACAATTGAATTTTCGGCCTTTTGGTCTTTTCGTATTCATAAAATGTATATTTTTCTTGCAAATAGAGATATTATGTGTTGATAAAAATAAATTTTTTCTCAGTATGATACTCATTTGTTTTATTTTACTCATTCATCCTAAAATAATGGGTATTTAATTTCAATATTCTGCGAGTTTGTGCTTTGTTTCATAATGTTGACTTAACCTTCATGAAAGTTATTGTTATTGAATTTAACTTTTAAATAAAATTCAATAACATGTTTCTGTAAGAAAATATATAGAAGTCAAGAATACATGTGTGTAAAAATTGTAAATTGATTACAGTTTAGAGACAGTTTGAGAAGGGAACTTAAATTAGATAATAGTCCCTTAGTTTTTTTTGCAAACATTGTAACTTAATTTTTTGTTGTAACAATCACAGCGTTTTTTACATAAAAGTCGTTATTAATTACATACTATTGATTGTTCTATAAATTATTGTAAATTATTAAGTAGTTGAGATCATTATGTATGTAAATTTAATATTTTTTTTAATGCAAGAAATAAAAAGAATAAACATGGATTTTCTCGATTAATAAAGAGATGAACTAAGCTTTATTTTTTTTCGCTGGGATATAAAAATCACTTCGAGTAACTATTTCTGAGTTACAGAATTGGAAAGAAATACCTAAGAATTATTTATATTTTGACTGATAGATATTTTTGATTTATCATGCCATGAAGAAACAAGGTTCTCACACATGTCGCGTCTTAAGATTCCACGGTTTGAAACTCGTCAACAAAAGTACTGAAAAGACGTACAGAAAGTTTCGTTAATTCGGAATTGAATTGAAAATGAGTTTTCTTACACGCAACATGCATTCATGGACAGGCGCACGTGTTTTCCGAGATATCCGATTTCCTAACAATGTTTGCTTTTTTAAGAACGCACGAAAATCCTATCAAGTGATTCATTCGAAGTCTTTCTCGGACGACCAAGTCGAATGAGTCGAATCGAATCATTTTTGATCAGATTGGTCTGGCAACATCGCCCTCGAGGACGTTCATTTCTGCCCATTCGCGGCGTGTTCAGGCGTGTTTCGCACCGGGTGTGGGCGAAGAATCTTTTTGCCGGGTGGCGGGTACGAGTGTCTGTCTCACCCTCTCCTTCACTCGCTCGCTTTCGCTCACCTTTCGAAAAGCGAAGAGATCCTTCTGTAGCTTCTGCCGCTCGGCCGTGGGCTGTTGGCCCTTCCCTCTGATGAACTTGAGCATCTCGATCCGCCGTTAACCCAGCTCAGCGTTGTGTGATCTTTTATCTCTCTCTTTCTTTCTCTCTCGCGCGCGCTCTCTCTCTCTCTCTCTCCCCCTTTCTCTCGCGAGCACCACGCGAGGATATAACTCGTCGCACGTCACAAGCAAGTACCGACACGCACGTTTAACCGCCGGTCGCGCGTAATTAACGCATTCTTGAATGAACGTCGCGCGCGATTACGAGTGATTACGAGATAGAAACGTCGTGTCGTTATTTACCGTCCGATCCGCCGCTATGTCGGCTATGTAAGCTATGTCGGCTATGTTCGCGATGAACGCGCGCGCCCGCGCGTTCCGATATAACACCGTCCGCGCACGTTAGTGTCCCTTGTCTCTTTCGGTATTATCCACCCGCGTCCGGCAGTTTTTCACCCCGCGCCACCGTCGCTCTACTCGCTCCTTCCTTCTCCCTCGCACGCTTGCGACACCACGACTCTCGTCACGCTCGAGAGATCGCGATGTGTCAGCCGACTCGCGTGTATATCACTGCTCGCGAATACACCTTCTTTTTGAGGGACACGCTCGATTGGGAATCGGGATCGCGGTCCAGAAGTCCAGATACGACGGGGCGGCGCCCAGGTTTCTTCGCGGAGCGCCGGAGCGAAAACGTGCGATACGCGCAACGGAACGCAGAACCATCGAAACGAAACGCACACGGCACGGCTCGGCACGGCACAGGCAACGAAGGCGTGCGCGCGCGATCACTCCACGTCGCTCGCTATCGCGTCTCTCTTAGTCTCTCTCTCTCTTTCTTTCTCTTTCTATCTCTCTCTAGTCTCTCGCGCCGCCGCCGTCCGCCGTCGTTGACCGTCGTGTTTCGTCGTGTCGGCGTCGACTTTCCCACCGAGTTTCCGCCGAGTTCTTTCGATCGCCAGTGTTGCCAGATAGTTTTTGTCAAGAGTAACCGAATGGTGGCGCTCAAGTAGCTCAAAGTAGCCGGTTTTTGAAATTGAAGTAGCCCAAAGTAGCTAATCCAAGTTTTTATATCAATTTGAATGCAAAATGTTTATTTTTAAGAGTTCTTTATACATATCTTTATTCGTATGCTCGTAAATATGTATTTTATATATATATATATATATATATAATCGATATATATGTATGTTATTGATTAATTGATTCTGCTGATTCGAGAAGAATTACTATTAAATAATTGTAATAACATAAAGTTAAATTGCTATTATTAACTGCATTGCATAAAAAAAATAGATAAATAAATTTTTTAACCTAACTTCCAAATCAACGATAAATAATAAAAAAATCATTGGTTTAATGTAACATATATGTAATTCACTTTTAAAATCTGTTTCCTTCTCTTATTTTACGGTAATATGTTTGATATATTTCCCATATTTGTCCATTTTAAATTCATAATAAAACACAGTTTTATTGAAAAGATATCAATAATCAAGCAAATCAAAAAAATATGATAACATGAATTGCGCATATCTACGTCTGAATCGAGAAACTGATAGCCATGTTCCGATAAACACTGCCAGTACTAAAAATCTATACTGTGCGTAACGTTAATTATAGATTTTTAATACTAGAAGTGTATATCGGAACACGGCCTATATGTATAATAAATGTGTATGTGTATATATGTATAAAATTGGAGCAGCCATTTTTTTGGCTCGTGAATCAAGCATGAAGTGAGCATTATTATAGAAAGTTTATCACTTTTGTAAAAAACTATTAGGGAAAAACTCTAGGTATCTGGCTCGCTAATGCTCATTTCCATCAATGTAGATCAACTTTAATCTCGGTTCAACTTACTCTTCGTCTTTTTCTAATCTTTAGAACTAGAAAAAGACGAAGAATAAGTTAAACCAAGATTAAAGTTAATTTACATTGATGGAAACGGGCATAAGTATAGCTCAAAGTCACAGTATAATCATATCTAATAGTGAACGTCGGCATCTTTGATGTAAAGGGCTCCGCACAATAAAAGGAATAAGGAACAGAGAACAAAGAATAAGAATTTCAACCTATCAGAAATCATGTATTGTGGAATACACAGTTTCTGATAGGTTGAAATTCTTATTCTCTGTTCTCTGTTCCTTTTATTATACAGAATCCCTAAGTGGTCTTAGATCACATGATTCACCGCCATATTGTGAAGTATACACACACACAGTAGAGTTATGATAGGACAGGCTCTTAAATTTGAATTTCTATTAAGTTTCTAATACGTCCGCAAGTATACAAACCGATACATGCGCACTAAAAATTGCAGATCACAAAAAAGTTCACTGTCGCTACTGGATATAATTATTCTGTGTCAAAGTAGCCACATTGACTGCGTTCAGCGGACTCAACAGTTGAGTGAACGCTCGCTGCTATTAATATGTGCAACACAAATAATGGTGACACAATGGATCATTACATCCTTGTTGTTTGCCAATGTTAAACAAAGATGACATGATTACTGTGTCGCACTGTGTCGCTTGTTGGAAGGCACACAATGTATTTTTCCAGATCTAAAATTGAATTGAATGATCTAAAAGAATACACCAATAATAGCGAGCGCTCAACTGTTGATTCGCTAAGTAGTCCAATCAACTATCAGTAGCCAATTACGAAAATTTAGTAGCCACTTAGATTGCAAAACAGCCCAATCGGCTACAAGTAACTCAATCTGGCAACACTGCGCAGTGGCGGGCGCGCCCGAACGAACAATGACCTCGATTCGGCGGCCATTATCATTATTACCAACGGAGGAAATCGTTGAAACCGCTCGTCTCGACCTTCTCATCGTCGGTAGAACTCTGCTTTGACATAGCATCTCACTACGGACTACGGACCAGGTTTTACGACATCCCGATGATATCGATTTTACGTATACAAGCGACGAAAACGTGATGTATACGTCACTCTGGTAGGTAGACGCGCGCTCTTTCTTATTTCGTCACGCTTACAAATTTTTTGCCTCTGAATGCGTCAGTCGCGCCTTACATTGCGACAGACTATTACTTTCGCTCTACTGATGTATTCGTCATACGTCGAATGTTTGCATAAGACTGTCGCACGATTTTTATTCACATATTCAAGTTTGTATATGCGTCTTGTTAATCGAAATCAAATATCAACGACTTCGTCGATTCTCCCCCGATTCTCGGCTGCCATATTTTCATTTTTTTTTTTTTTTCGAAGACGAATAGCGAAAACTTTCGAAACGATTTTTGCCACAATAATATCGTGGAGCTTCGAAATAAAAAATGTGCTTCAATAGCAGCTTCAAATTTTGAATGAGCAAGAGTAAAAAGATCTAAACAAAGCGAGCCAATCGGTTGCTTCGACATTCGTATTGGATGCGCGTGCGAATGTATCGATGTGAATACATGTCAAAAACGCATGCCCGTAACCTACTCATTCCGAACATGTAACAGGACGTCACGCATTTAAGTCTCCGCGATTTCCTGCTTGACATTTACTGTGCCCAAACGGATTCTCAATATTACTATCGTGAAAAGAAGGCGGGTGATGATAAATTTTATTTTTTTTATATTAATTCGGGCTCGCAAAAATTCATAAAATTTAAATTATAGTGATTTGGATTTTTTGGTCAACATTCTAAATTTTGGCATCATCTTAGTCAGGAAGTTAATTCTCACTCTTGGGACCGGTGATACAATATTCCTTTTCAATTTCAGCTTGGCTGTTTCGTCATCTTTATTTTTGAACATTCTGAAAATAGACATTCTTCAAACAAAGAACCGAAATAACTATTAATTGATGTATTTATATATCTGCGTCCTTGACTCGTATTTACTGTTTTTTCTAATATTATAAATTTTATGTTTGTTCTTTTATATTATAGCTGTGTTACACTGAAGAAATAAAATTATATTAACAGAATTATTTTAATTGAAACTAATCTTGTTAATTCAGTAACACTTAATGAAACAAATACGTCATGCTTTTGTTTTAATAAAATTGTATATTTTTCATTAATAAAACAAATTTTAATTAAAATAATATTGATGATACAATACTGTTATTTTTTTTTCAGTGTACTAAAATATCTACATTTTTTGTTTTGAAACAATATATTTAAAATTTTTAGCAAAAATGAGAAGAAAAATTTCTAGTATATAGTCTAGGCTGCATTTCATTTGCCACTCTTGAAATCATTTAATCCATGTTTATCAAATATTAAATAAAGATAAAAGATGCTTGCGAGCACCAGATGGAACACACCTCTTGTAAGCAATAAAAAACAAATCTCTTATTGCATTTGAAACACGCGTTACACAAACAGGCTTTGAGAAGTTGGGAGGAGATTTATGATAATATGAGAATTATCAAACAAAAATATATTGCATTTTCTCACGCACATTCTATACTTAATATACAAAGTATAATCTTAAATTTGTAATTTATATAAAAATATCTAGAATTCGTTATCTATAATAATATATATATAATATTGTACCGCCTGCAGCCATATAATAAATTAATTACATATAATACAAAATTATACATATATAATATCATATACATATCACGTTGTTTATAAAAAAGGAATGTCTTATTTCAAACGACGTTCAAAATTCAGAAAAGCTGTATGTGAAGCTCAATCTTTGGAAAGAATCCTTTCTAAATATTATAATGTCTGGAATTTCTTGCTTCTTCTGATAGATATGTAAAGATGTGCCTCCATAAACTTATGTTTAGACCTTTTTCTTGATATGGTTTGTATATATTTTAGGATTGGCGAATAGAAGAAGTATAGTTGTTAATTATTTCTTCGGAAGACGTATAGCATTTCTTAATTTTGTTAGACAGTCGTCAAATGTAAATACGAAGCGACAAATATCCTAAGTATCTTATTGATATTCTCTGTAGTCTTCAAGTCGATGTTGTGTCGATTGTCGCCAGATTTATGCCAAAAGGGCGGAAATGGAGTCGGTATTACATGCAAAATGGGCACGTCTAGAAAATAGAAAATGCACTTTACAGTAGAAATATGTATAAATTGATTTTCTCATGAATAATTAACAAATATTTACTTTTTTGAAAAAAGGGAATATGATCGTCTTCGATATGTGGATCGAACGAGTACGGTTGAAAATACCTTTGTTCTGGTCTATCATATGAATATGAGTCAAATTTTCTCAAGTAAGCTAATTTCTTTTCAATATTGACAAGTAAGGAGTACCATTTCTCAGTGTTTTTGAAATAATTGTAAAAAGTCGGATCAGGTGCGCCTAGCAAATCAAGGAGGACCAATATGTCCTGTAAAAAAGTTACACAAATATTAAACAATTATAACAAGTATATGATAGTAATAAAAATATATAAATTTCAATATTTCTGAATTGACAATGTAAATACAATATATACCATTTTATCCAATTCAGAGAAATAAATTCCTTCACTGTGAGCAGTCTTGTTATTATGCCATTGTTTAGCTAAGTGTTTAGCACCATAAATCGAATCGTTTGGACCCCATTCCTCAAACGCTTCTTCTCCATCGAAGAAAATTAACATTAAGCTAACATCTTGCTGGAAAATATAAATATAAATATAAATTTTCCAAAGTTTCATACATATGAGCTGTTAATCTTGTAAAATTTCGTGTGATTCTTACTTGTTTAGTCAAATATTTACTCATGACAGTTGCCAAATTAATTAGTTGAGCGCATGGCACAGCACTATCTGTTGCTCCAACAAAATTCCTCTCTCTCGTATACTTGGAATCAAAATGGCAAGCCAGTGTCAGGTATCTTCTTGCATTAGGATTTAATTTTGCTATTATATTTTCAAACTTCAGTTCGCCGAATACAGGCGTGCGAGCTTGGAATACATCTGATTCGATCGTCCAACCCAGATCTTTCATCGACCTCTTGATATACTGAAAAAGAAATATATGTTTTTGCTGATTCTGTTAAAATAGATGATACTCTGACATTGAAACATTACATAGACATTTATCATCGTGTTTTTTTCAAATAGAATTTCTCACACGATATTTATCAATGATGATCATAAAATAATCATCATATAAATGATATTCAATTCTCACTTTAATTTTCACTTATAGCAATTATTCAAACATATAAGTTTATAAACAAAATGTAAGCTTATATTAATTTTTTAAATATAAGTAGTAAAATATTTAGCTATTAAGTCTTTCTCTCAGCTATTTTTAATTTAAAATATTCACATATTTGTAAAACTTGTCACGTTTTTATAATTCAAAATTTTTTACGTATTACTCCACGGTCGAGATGTCTCGTAAAAAATGCGAAGGAGTTAACATTCTTTTAAGAATTTCGCGGAAATTGAAAATTTTCACTCACGCAGCTTCTCCCCATTAACTTCTTACCTCCTTCACTCTCTCATGTTCGGTAGTTCCTACGATTCTCACTATACATATGTTATCCAAAACCTCGTTCATATGAGTAATATTCGTGAGATCGGACAACGTGGCAACCTGTTCGTTCGTCAGCGAGCTGGGAACGTGATGGTACTGAAAATTAATAATAATAATAATGACTTAAAAATTGTGTTAGCCAAATGTAGAGCGTGACAATTGATGACAATGGAGAAAAAGAAAGAAAGAAAGAAAGAGAGAGAGAGAGAGAGAGAGAGAGAGAGAGAGGACAGAATGAAATAGAATGGTATGATGCGCGATGAACACAACCGAGATCTTCCTTCGTGAAGAAGATGAAAGTGCAATAAAGGAAGATGCAGCGTTCATTTACGCATTACATACTTTCTCCCTTGTAAAGGGTACTCTGTTCCTCGGGCCATCTCTCTCGGCCGCATGCGATAACGTAACGACAGTCAGGAAGAAGATGCATAGCGCTAACATATCCGTTCTCCGTAGCAGCCACGCGTCAACTAAGAGCAACCAAGAGCGCAACGCGATGTAAAAAAGACGACAGCTCTTTTCCTCGCGGCCAAGCAAATTCTGTACTTTCTCTCTGTATTTTTTCTCTCTTTCTCGCACCGACGATTTGCCATACCTGTCTCACTTCGACAAGGAATAATATTGCGAAGATGCTTTGCGGATGCGCAGTCCAATGTCGATGAAGGTCCCATGTCGAGAATACTTGAGAGAAACACTGATTCAAACAGTACAGCTGCTAACATCGCGTTGCGTTCGATAGAAGTATAATAAGTAGTTTGTGCTGCACTGCCGACGGTGCTGAAGATTTTGCTGAACAATTTTTTCTAGCATCGAAATTCTGAATGTAAAGAATTGTGCTTTAAATTTGAAGTATATCTGTTGCATGAGAACGACAAAATACCTTGGATTATATGATATTGATTTCTCTTATAATCAAACACAAAAGATAAGGTGTTTAGCTGACAAGTTAGGTAATAAAGTTAAATTAAAAAAAAATGTAATTTTACCAACAATTTTGGATCACTTATGAATATTTAATATTCATCTTTTTCTATAATTACAAATTTCATTTTTATATATAGACTTTCAACTTTAGAATCAAATTTTTAATTGAGTTTCCATCCTTATATGCAATAAAAAAAAGAGAGAAAGAGAGAGAGAGAGAGTTTGTAAATTAAATTATATGATCTTTAAATGAAACGCATTATGATTGCATATGGAAATTTCCATCAATTTTTAATTGTTGTAATTAAATCAATGAAACCGACTGTTGGTCAAGTAACAATCTCTACAAAATGTGCTTAGTTTTCATGCATGTACATAGCCTGATATATACTTTTAACTGTGTTCATAAATCAAGGTTTTCATAAATCAATTGATGATTTTTCGTGATGATTTTGAGTTCAACAATTTGACATGTTTTAAAAATTAAATATTGCTTTATATTTTGTGATATTTTTTTCTGATTTAAAGTCTTAACTATTATTATTACGTTGCAACACATTAAAATTAATTCAAGAGTAAATTTCCTGCACGTAAATTTCCCTTTTATAAAATACACAATTTATAACTGGATTATAGCATATAATTACAATATGTAATACAATATTTCGTAATAATGCGAGAATTAAGATTGTTTGAAATAAAGGACAATGGAGGATACCAGATATGGATACCAGATATGAATACCAATTTGATATAAACTCCGTTATTTATTCTATTATTTAAGATCTTATAAATTTTCGCTAGTTTTACTTTTTATTTTAATCTTCTTATACTTGCGTTTTTTTATTTCTAAATCTTACTTAGCTTTATCACGTAATTACATATATTTAATTTAGTTATACTTCAAATTCTTCATATCTTTATAATATATAATCAATGTTGCATAATTTATATTCTCTTTTACAAAATATTGCTGTTGCTCACTTATAAGTAGCTAATAAAAAGCTATAAGGAGCTAATAAAAAATAAACTACTACGAGAGATAAATTAAAAGAGAAAGTATATATAGAGAGAGAGAGAGAGAGAGAGAGAGAGAGAGAGAGAGAGAGAGAGAGAGTGTGTGTGTGTGTGTGTGTGTGTGTGTGTGCGTGCGCGCGTATGTGAAGCAATCTGTATGGAAATGAAATCTATAGAGAGAAAGAGAAAGATAGGGAAAGAGAGCAATTCCAATTTAGTTTATTTGCTAAAAAAAAAATATATATATATAAAATAATTGTAATATTTTTCTTTACTTCCTAAACATCTTACATAGAAGTATCGATGTAATGAACCTTACAAAAATCAACATTATCAAAGAGCTATGTATTAGACGAACTTTGCGAATTGTTATCGCGTAACGATCCTAGTAGCACCATATATTACATAAACATTTATATTTTACGTTACGTAGATTGTATACGCCCGAGAAAATAGTTTTAACATTTTCAAATTGAATTTTTAATTTATTTAATCAAATTTCGCATCGTGCACGCACATCAACGGCTGGAACGATAGATTTTTATTGGAAGTACAATTAATATAAAGTGACCTGACCTATAATTTTCCTTCAAATCACTTATATTCTAATTACGTATGTCGATACTTTCAACTTAAATCTGTTGTTCCGAATTGGATTCGAAAGTGTTAAAACCAAGTTCGCGGTGCGAAAACAAATATTCTCGCGAAATCGCGATATTTATTTTTAGAGTCAGGATATTTATTTAATATTTGGTACTACCAAGGAGATGAGAGCGTTATGTCATTTTTCGCTTCGCTCGCTCGACAGTCCTCTTCTCGAAAGAGAAACTTGAGTTTCGATCGCGTTAAATAAATAATAATAAACGCGCGACGCCCATCGACGCGAGCCAAGCTTCTCGGATCTAAATTCAATCAACGTATGGTCGATCGAATCAATTACAAGACTCGTGACTGTTTTTACCGAGTTTCATCGAGGCGAGTAACGTCCATTAAATCCGGTGATCGCCCGATTGCATTTTCTGTCAGGCCTTCTCTTTTTGCCAGGGACCGTTACCATGATGAATGAATCACCCATGTAACGCTCGTTAATGGGAATGCGAGAAAGCTCGGTGAAACCGATCGGAGTCCGATGGAAACGATGTACGATGGGAACGCGTATCTCCCTTGCGATAAGCACACATGGGAAAGATGCGTGAGGGATGATTGATATCTTACTTATCGAACTGGAAAAATACAAAGTAATCTCGCTTCTAAAGTGTAATATACGCGTATTTTTTGAGC
The DNA here is from genome assembly GCF_024713525.1 of Acromyrmex echinatior. Lineage (NCBI taxonomy): Eukaryota > Metazoa > Arthropoda > Insecta > Hymenoptera > Formicidae > Acromyrmex > Acromyrmex echinatior. Next base: position 10,335,589 of record NC_141866.1, read on the forward strand.
AACCGTCTCGCGCAAGTCGAGCTTCCCGAACAACGCGAACGTCCAAAAGATGCAGTAAAAAAAAGTCCAAAGGGAATCCCTCATTTTTCAGATTCCTTTTGGACTTCTCTCGGACATCTTTCGGATTTTCGTATTGCCTGGAATTTTTGCTTCTGGTCGGATGGAGTCAAACGATCGGTCTATCGCGGGAAGAAAAGAGCTATATTTTGGGGATCTCGTGGCGTTTTTACATTTCGCGTAATATCCGAAGCCACGAATTTTAAAATGAAATTCAATTTACGTTCGAGATCGACGCGATCGCTTCAGATCGATAGATCCTTTGCATCACGGAGCGCGATCACGGATCGACTTTGACGAGTTTCTCAGATTTCGTGTTTATTTTTGGTCCTCGTTCTGCTAAGTGATGCGAATTTTCGATGTTAGCGACGAGCACTGATGTGCTCGGGATACTTTCTTTCCATCGATGCCGATCGGCCGAGTTCCTTCAGTAATTGTAAGGCCCGTATTGGGAACCGTGATAATACGGTCCTGGATACGCCGCCGGTGCCGGATATCCGGCATACGCGTACTGCTGCTTCTGCGGGTACACTGGAAAATTAAAAAGATGATTAGATTTGAGCTGGCTTTTCTGCTAAAGGAAAATGTGCGATAAATGAGGCAACTAATTCTTAAAATTATAATATGGTCTAAACTCTGTTAAGATTAGTTTTATGGAAGTCTAAAGATGAAATATGTATATAAGGGGAACAAATGTTCACTACTTTTAAATAATACTAAATAAAGCGATGATTTGAATTTACTCTTTTACTTCGCAAACTATAAAGTGTATGGTATGTAGGTCATATGAGTATGGTATGTAATCATTAACAATATGTGCTTAACACATTGAATGCCGGTTCTAATTTGCTTGTCTCTCCGTCGATGCCAGAGGAATAATTTTCTTGAGGAGATAATTTTCTTATTTTATATTTTCTCTTTTACATTTATTTTAATTGTCTTCACCACATCTTTGAATAATTCATTAACCGAAAAATGCATTTATTCTAAATTTCTGAGCAGCCGACTTGTAGAAAAATTTTATCGTTGTAAAATGAGACATTTGTTTCTTTGTTCTACATGAATTCTGACACCAGTCAACGTATGGAACTGAATGCGCAAACACGGAAATTCTTTCACAACAAGAGGTCGATGGGTGTCGACGGAATGGAAAATTAGGCAAGTGTGTCGCTTTCGAGCATCTACTTCTAGATATCACTGTTTTTCCGTTCTTTTATTCAAAGAAAAAAACAATTATCTCACATGAACGTTTATTTTCGCGTGCTGTTTTCTAAAATTACTTGTAACATCGGACGATGAAGACTACATTACAGAGACTGCATCCAAATAAGTATCGTATTTTGCATAAAGGAAGTGATATGAAAAAGTTAAAAAATTTGTTATTTATTTTTTAAATAAAGTTCATGAAAAAGCAAAAAATTTCGAAACTTCTCACACACGCTAGATAATATAATTAATTACAATATTTTTGTTATTACGAAGAATATATTTATGTAATCTTATAAAAAATTCTTATCAATAAATCGATATCAATAAATGGATCTTTTTGATTGTAACTAATAGAGAAATACTCTTATTAGAAGAAATTTTTACAGTATAAATTATCTAACGGGAGGAAAAATATAATAGTGAAAACACAAATCACATCATGATTCGGTGTTGCGTTTTCATCGTAAAAATTTCGAAATGCATTTTTACGATGGTATGCAAGTCCATTCTATAATCTAGTCGATCATCCGGAGGAGAACTAGAAAGTTTCCTTCAGGATTAGAGCGTGACAGTACTCCGATCCGTAGCGGAAACAGAGCGTGAGGCTAACAAGTAAAAGTCTCGCGAGAATGAATATTGGTTCACGCGATATCAGTGCAATTTGATAATCGACCTGTCTAAATCCGCGTCAGATCAGAGTTGATCTCAATCGCTTTCGAATTATTATCCTCAATAATCACTTATTAACGAAATATAATTGTGCGTGATTATGAATGGCATTTATTACTTTTCAAAAGTACTTATTCATTTTTAATCTAGTTTTAATAAAAATCGTGAAAATATTAATAGAGGCATTTAAGTATTCAGTCATTTTCTACGCGGCTTCGCTCCTCCGATCAATTTAAAGAAGCTGAGAAAATTGTATAAAAAACGAAATTAAAAATCTTTCCATGCAATTTGCTGCAATTTTAAATTAATATTCATCGAACCAATTTTGCGTGATCTCATTTTTCGCATTTGCAAATTCGCAGCGAAAATGTTTTCATAACATTTCACCGGACTCTCTCATTGGTACAATTAACATTACATTACTCGAACGATATATAAACAGAAAAAGAGAGAGGGATTTTTTTATATACAAGGCATTATTGGGACCAAGTCTTTCGATTTGTGTTATGATTAAACAAGCAATTAGATTAATCTCATCTATATCGTCATTCAATTAGTCCACAAAATTTTTTCAACTTTGAATATATATATATATATATATATATATTACAACCGTTTACTAAAATATGTATATTCTCAATAATGGATAAGCTAAATCCTGAAATAAAAGGTTACAAATATTTATAGATAACAGTACTTATAAAATAATATGCTTGATCGTGCTAACGATAATTATTATGCGTTAATACGGAAGCGCTTGAGATAAACCGTAAAATACGTTATTGTATATTTACAAAAAGTAAGTAAAACTAGGGAAACCGTTTAATGACATCGTTTGCTTCCGTGTTGACGCTTCTCATTCGAGTGAATCCAGTTAGTATAATGACGAGGTGATCGTTACCCTCGTATCAAGGAACCTTGCTTCGTGTTCCTTGTAAGCCCGATGATTGTAAACTAAAGTTAGTAAAACACCCGATGCACGTGGAATCCGACGCGTGGTATTCCAAGCGATTTCTTCTTAGGAAGATTAGCCTCTATTACAAGATTAGCTTCAATTACAATCATAAAAATATATGAAGAACAATCTCAATGTTTTATCATATGTTTTAAATAATATCGTTGATTATTAGCTTCTATTTGAAATTAAGATAAAAATTATCAATTTAAGAAATCTTTCTTATAGTCTTTACGTATTATAATTTACTGATTATATATATATATATGTTATCTTATTAATGTAATATAACAGAGATTAGATCCAAAATTCTTAGATCACTTTTACTCAATTTTACTAAATTTTAAAAATAAATTGTTAATAATTTTTTTAAAAATCTCAACTTTCTATTGAAAATGAAGATCTTCTCCAAGAGTATCGCCGGATAATAGCACGCCAGTCGGATATTACCACGTGCCCTTATAAGTCGGCAAAAGCAATAGGTGTTAAATATGTACCAGGCATGAGGTACTGCATGTTCATCGCCTCCTCGCGCATTCTCTCGCCCCTCAAGCAAATCGCCGCGGCGCTAAACAAGATCGCGCTGACCAACGACCAACCGACGCCGACCCAAGCGACCACGTACGACCAGTCGTACGAGATTAGCGAGTTGTCTTTCAGGACCTAGACAGTTTTGCCCCCATGTGCCGTGCCGTGCCGTGCCGCGTCGGGCGTATATAACAAACAAAAAGAAAAAATACGGGACGAGTTAGTTTGGCCGTTTCATGGTTATCGTGTCACCTGGCATGATGTACTGAACGTTCTGGGCCTGCTCGCGAGCACGCTCCCTTCTTAGGCAGGATGCTGCGATCAGGAATAGCGTCATTGTGCCCAGACACGTAGCTACCCCCAGCCAGGCGAGGTAAAACGACCAGTCGTACCATTGCGCCGTATTGTCCCTTAAAACCTGTGGGCAAAATTTCATCAAAATCTGCTGCGTACGATTACATCTGTCACCTTGGTCACGTGGAAATTCTTGGTTCGATCAGATGCCTGGAAGAATCTTTCTCTGATGGGAGATAAGCGAAATTTATCTCTGTATCTCCATTGCATTTATTGTGATTACTGTGTTCTACAAGATTAACTAGCAATCCACTTCAATTGCACCACAGGGAATTTTTTTGGTTCTTTATACAAGAAAATGTGCTCGACAGTGAGTGATTTCATTAAAAAAATTATAATATTGTATTTGAAAAAATTTTTATGTATTTTGCTTAATTGATCAATTGCAGATGACATTTAGATATTCATGCGTATATAAATAATTTAGATGACTTATAAAGATGAAATGAAAGCTGAGGCAATTTCAGTTAATATTCTATTAACATATAGATTCCTAGTCTTTTGGTGCGATTGACATAATAATTAACAACAATTTTTAACATTTTATAGAGCATTTCGATATTATATTACTAAAAAAAGAAGTGTTTAATTTTAAAATATTAAAACGTTTTATTCTTATCTCTGTTTTTTAAATACTTAAAGATGTTTTAGTTTTAAATTTTTTCAATAAACAAAACACTATGTGTTTCGATTTAAAACGTTAAAAATTGAAATATCTTATTATTCAACATTTAGTTTCGAAAGAAAATAAAATTACTTGGAGTACTTACGTTGCTCCATTGCTGATAATATTCCTCTCCGACGATTTTTTCTTTTTCATAATACTCGACGCCATGCCAGAGGCCCATACCACCAGCACTCAGTAGACCTGCACAATATAAATAGATATATTCTAGTAATATCATATTATATATACGTATAAAAAGTTTTCTGAATTTTAGACATGCTCGCGAATTTACGATTCAATCTTTTCAAACGATCGCTGTCTATAAATTTTATTTGCGAATTTTGATTCGAAATACCGTATCGTTTCCAATAAAACATGTTCACTTTCTTCATATAACAATCTCATGCAATACTCGAAAGTATCCGTTTATAAATATTTAATTCCGAAAAACAACAAAAGAGAACGTTGGGTAAACTCTGAAAAAACATCTTGGGAAGTATACTGACAGGCGAATAACATTAGAATTGCTGTAGCCGTGATGTTCCCTGCTGATCTTCTCCAGCAGCCCACTACTCCTGTCCAGAATGCCGAAAATATCGCAAGAAAGGCGACCATGAATAGAGCTATCACGGATCTCCCCATATCTGCGATAATGATAAAAAATTTTAACGTGCAGTTACGTCACTCGTGCATGCATTGCGATAAAAGAATTACGTCTTCTGTTTCTATATTAATGAAAAATTTATGAAGTTTGATGAAATGAATGTTTTTATGTTTTTATATATGTGTTGTGTGTGTTTTTCCTCCAAGTGTATCGTTCATACGTTGCCAAGTCAATCGTTAGTAAACTTTCCATTCCCGCATAGCAATGTGAATTTTAAAATGTCTGTAATATTATTTATATCCAATATTATTTATATCATAATGTTTGTTTCTGTTAATATAGATTAACATTAATCTCGGTTCAATTTACTCTTCATCTTTTTCTAATTCTTAGAACTGAAAAAAAATGAAGAAATATAAATTGAATCAAGATTAAAGTTTATCTGCATTAGAAACGGGGGGATAAGAGATATTAGGAAGTTTTTGCAACAATGTCGTCTAGATACGGTGAATGCTAGTTACATTTATCCTTTTCTTAATTAATTATTAAGAAGAAGATAATCTGACCTTAGTGTTCATCGTATCTGGATACACGGTATTGCAAAAACTCCCTAATGTCTCACATAGGATTAATTTTTACAATGTCGCCTTTTAATATATGTAATATACATAAATGTATGAAATATTCATACATATACAGAGTGTAACTGAAATAACGCCCATTAATCATATAGTGTTATTCCTAATAAAAAACTGAGACAAAAAGTCCTCTATCATTTTGCAATTTTCGCATTATTTTTTTCAGTTACCCAATGAATAAAATGTCTAAAATCGACGTATAAGACAGCTTTAAGATATTTTTAAGAGTTTTTTAAGAAAAATCTTCAAAATATTTCATAAAGAACACGGAAAGATATCTTAAAATTGTCTTATATTTATCGATTTTATTTATTTATTTGGCAATATTTGGAAATTAATATCTCGTTAACTATTGCGAAAATTGCAAAATGATAGAGGACTTTTCGACTCAGTTTTTTATTAGGAATAATATTGATTGAGTGGGCGTTATTTCAGTTACACCCTGTATATTAGGTGTACAAATTAATTCGGTGCCTTTATCGATGACTTTATTTATCGAGTCAAAACGCCAAGTTTCTTCCGCGAAGGTATTCATCAGTTGCCCGAAAGGTGTAAAGTCATCAAAAACAATGGAGAGATTATTTCGAATATTAAGTGTGTACTTATCCTTAGTGTGAGTAACTTTGAATTATGAAAAAAAAGGCAAATTAATTTGTACATCTAATAAATTAAATACACTACATAGAAATTTGATATTTTAATTTTTTTTACATTCAAGGTAAACTTAAAATTGTCAATTATAATATACACCAAGTATATTAATAAAATTGATCGCGCTATACTTACGTAATCGTGTCATGGCATCGTCAGAGAAGCCTCTGGTTTGGTTTTCTTCATCGGGAATGAAATAATCAATATTCATGCAATGTGTCTCCACGGGGCTCAGATAAGTTTCGACTGTAATAAAAAAAAAACAATGATCATGATCGAATATAAAAATGATATGAACGCACGTTACAACGCACGTTACTATAAAATTATATTGTAAGTCATGAACATAGTTTTTTATTTACTTGAAATTACATTATTTTTCTACAATAGCAAAAAAAACTTGTGCTCCTCATTTTTGTTTGCGAAAATTTATTAATATCACTTAAAAAATATTTTCTCCTCAAAACATTATGAGTTCGCAAATTGCCTTTAACAATTATGAGAAGTAAGAAATGTTTCACCAAGTGGTGCGCGCATATTATACTCTACACTTAATTGGCTAATCATCACCGACGTTCTCATTTCACCAACCGCACAGACACGTGAATCAACGTTCATCTAACGGATGATTACGACATCCAGAATCGAGACGCATTCTAAGCGAGATAAATGCGGAATTCTAGTGAACCGCGAAATGACATTTACATTACACTTGTGAAGATATTACATTAAAGATCCACTTCGTTCAAGAACGAAATATGATTTATTATAATTTGTTACTAAATCAGAATAAAAAAAAGAATAAATAAGAATTAAAAAAAAAAATGAATTGGAATGAAGGAATTTCACATAAGATATTTTTCTAGTCAGAGCCTGAGAATTTGCAGATATTTTCATTTTATCAACTTCTTTTGGAAATATGTACATTTTGGAGATTCTAAGGATAGGATATTTATATGTATACAATACAGAATATCTTAAAAATCTTTCATTGTGATTTCCTATAGATATGTATATAATGAACGACTAAGTGCTGATCGTTACATCCGTTTATTCTCCGGTTGCAAGCGGAGGAGGCGCGAGGAGGCGCGAGGGATCCTTGAAGGTGCATTTATTAGATATCCTCAGGGGATCATGTTCCATGGGGAATTTACTACTGGGATTTATCAGTGTTTCATGATCCCACAGCCCCGGCAGCGTCAACGAGCGTGCGTCTCGAGAAGCATGCGACCCAGAATGCAGCGCTATCACCGGGCGCGAAGTGTGCGGTATGTCTTTACCTGTATACCCTGCAGGAGGGGACTTGCGCTTGGTCTTTCGGCTCTTCGGCTCTTTTACAACGGTACTCCTTCAATGAATCCTAATCCATGAAACCCCACCTCAGCACGTAGGAAAAAGTTGTAAAGCGACCGCGCTTTCGCGATTCCTTTTCCTGGTGAACGTCCTCTTTGATAAACCGAGACAATCGAAATTATTGCGTTCAACAGAAAAGGCCTTACTGTTGTGAAATTTTTTAATATGATTGATTTTGTCCTTAATTCCTCTCATTGAATCTAAATATATACATCTAAATATATGTAAAATTGTATAGGTGCAAAGATACTTTTTCTACTGAATGTGTATAAGACATTGATAATTGTCCATCAAAAGCAGTGTCCTCAAAAAGCCCTCGTGAACTTTTGATTAATTAGATCAGTGTCTTTAATGAGATTCAAGGAGGAATTTTTTAGCGAGAACATATTCGAACGAAATTTTGCTCGAGGATTTGAAATTAAAGTTTTGCACTAATTTCGAGATAAATAATATTTTTTCCTTTGGATATTGTGTATTTTATTTTTCAATTGTAGATTCAATTCTCCTTCGATAGTTGATTGCTGTTTTTTGTTTCATTCTTTAGTTGTGATTGAGTGAAAGTCTTCCGTTGAAAAGAACTGTTGGAAGTAACAAACGGAACTAATTTCAGTTTTTTTTTTTTTTTAATTATTACGATTTCGCTCAAATTTTTCAGACAGTCAACTGACAGTCAACGTTCCGTTATTTATTTTCGCGAAAAATCCTGTGTTCTCAAAAAGAACTCCAGAATTATTAATATATCTTGATATCCTCATTAATGAAAATTATATTTAAATTCTATAATAAGGATATTACACTTTTTTTTTTCATTCAAGTTTTATACATACAATATATATAGCGAGAATCATTCGATCAATTTGACACGCAAAATTCCGTTATCGTTGGACCGGAAGTGAATTTTTCCGGAGGTAGGTATAACTTCATGATCAACCTCCTCAAGGAAACGTACCGTTCGAAATATTTAAGATTCAGGCGACGGACGTTTCCTCGACTCTTTTTGAATCTAGTTTCGCCTAAACGAAATAAGGCGCCATGCCAAGATCGTTGACTCGCGCCTAACTGTACACGCGCTACACTCCTCGCCATTCCGGAAGAGGAATCGTCGGCGACGGTGGCGATGCCGAGCGACCGCGGTCGGCGAGCCCTCGTACTTTTCATCGCGCATCGCGCATCGTCGCGTGATACGAGCGATACCGGCAGGTAGATAAAAGAAACCGGTCGTTGACTGGTTTCTTCGGATTTTTCACGTGTGCATTCGCAATCACACATGGTGACCTCGATTTTCGGCGCTGACCGACGCGACAACGGTATACAAGAGCGTGATGCAAAGTCATCCATAAAAATCCCACGTAATGTGAAATATTATCCAGTAGAGATTATCCAGTTGAGCAGACATGTCCCCAAGAATAAAAAGGATATCTTAAAGTTTGAATGTGATACGTACATAAGGAATTACAGGGGGGGGAGGGGGAGGGGAGGGGGCGATAAAATATATTTCTATATAAAATATAGAACGTGTTAAAATATCAAAGGATATATTTAATACGAAAAAATTCGATTTTTAAAGTTAAATTTTGTAATTCCTCACTTAATATTATTCACAAAATCAACTGCACGTTTGTTTTGGTTTCTTCCCACTGCAAAGGTCAAACACAAATCACGCGACCCTAATAAATCGAAGCTGCCGGAAACAGATCGCCGGAAGAAAACGGCGTGCCGAAACCGATAAGGTCGTCCCCGGCGAATACCTCGGTCGACGAACGGTACCGCGATATACGAGTGATGCATTGATCATTTTGATTGTTTTCCAGCCAAGCGACGAGAACAAACACGAAGGAACCTTTTATGCGTCTGGCAATTTCTTCGTTCTTCGGACAGACCATTGCGGATCGAACGACCGATAGAATCGATTCTCACCGATCCAGCCTTGATACACTCGCCTTTCTTCGCCGTTTATTCTGATCCCACGATACCTGCCGAACAGGTACATTTACCGGCGCGGCGAGAGCGTATTTTCGTTCGTGAACCCGGTGAGAAAGCATTGTCTCCGCCACCTTCAACATCCGCTTTGTCGGAACGCTCACATTTTATCCAAATCAAATCGTCTAGTTTAATCGCTAACCCTGGTGTCGTTTACCGTGACTATTCCGAGATCTACAGAAGTTTCTGTCTCTTTCTCTCGAAGACAGACACAGGTGTTATGTAGGATAACGAGGGAGATTACATTCATGTTGTCCAACTAATGAAGACGAGGCGACTTGTCACTTTACCGCTACACCGTTGTGTATAAGAAAGTAACTGATCGTTGCAGTCTTGACATCCTGACCGTCGGGATTTTGGGACAGCAATTTCACCTGTCCGCAATTTTTAGCAGAGAAGTTTTGCGCACGTAAGGCTTTGGAAGGAAGCCTTATCTCTTGCGATATTTTGCGAAGTCACGCGAAAGAAGTTTATCCCAATAAAATATAACTAAATGTGTATTATAGAAATATATTTTAATGACCATTATGATTGATATTTACAAAGTGGCGCACGAAATGACATACCATTTGACATACCATTTACGTATAATTAATAATACATTTATTTTTAACAAAATTCACACTTAACAGAATTTCTACGAAATACAGAAATTGTGTTCCAAAATTCACTGTTATTGCTGAAAACTTACAGTGTACGTAATGCTTGGTCCACAACTCTACTTTAAGAGACCTTAAGTTATAAGTTGAAAGAGATTAAGATCCAGTTCCACAACTCACAGTTAACTCTTAACTGAGGTTCAACTTATTCATTACCTCTTTCTAATTCTAGAATTGGAAAGAGATGAGAAACAAGTTAAACCTCGGTTAAGAATTAACTGTGAACTGTGGAACTGGATCTAAGTGACAATAATTTCTATCTTTAAACTGTTTAAAAGCATAAATTCTGTGATCGATCGTCACTTACAACTTAGAGCTTACGACTTACGGCCTCTTAAAGCAAGATTATGACTTACGTAAATTATAATTTTCATTAGCAGTGAATGTTAAAACAGCTAGAATTTGCTCTTACACAATTTAAAAACCGATACTCCACGAATATAGTTTTAATGAAATAATAAAAATAGTACGACATTTTATATGCCACTTTGTATTAATTTTCATTTTACAAGTTTTATTCAAGCGCATCTAATCTCAATGACTACTTTATTCCATTTTTTGATCAATCCTATCTAGAGAAATCTCGATCGTAACATGTGACATCGACACACTTTCCTCGCGTTCACCTCAGAATTTTACTGAACACTAAGCATCGCTTCTTCCCTACGATGATTCGCTATTGTGCGAACAACAATAGATTTTATGAGCTCCCTAATATATGCTCGCATCTACACGGCTAGCCATAAAGTACGTTTTCACTTCGTAGCGCACAACGCGTTTTCCCTTCCCGTTCGAAGAATGCGCAACCTGAAACTTCCGGAAGAACTGGAATCACCTGTACCGCGACTTGTATGAAAAGTATACTCGCACGTGTATCTTTCTCCTTTTTTTTTCTTCTTCTTTTAATCTCTGGGTCGCCATGTTGAGAATCGAAACGTGACTTCACTCGCTCGACGTTTTCGAAAATCTAATCCGAAATCTCGATTTCGCGGATAATTGTATGCTTTATCAGACTGTTCAATGTAATACAAAAAGAGATTTCAAAAGTTAATTCTAGAATATGTGTGGCTCTAAAAATAGACATTATCTAAGACGACTTGTACTAACTTGTAACTTCTGGAACTGAAGAGCAAAGTGTGCTGTTTTGCATTCATGATTGTATATTCTTCTTTTATTAGAGTATAATCTAAAATTAGGTCTTATTACGTTACATCTTCTACTTTACATTCCTTGCATAACACGACACGTAGACACAGAAGACCATTTACATATTTATTATATGATATTTTTGTCGTTTAATGAAACCGATCTGCGATTGCAGCACAATTCGATCGTATGCAATGCACGTCCTCGCGACGCTGATGCTTGCATAGTAATTTCAGATTATTATTACGTCATGGAATGAACATTGCATGATCATCGAGATAAAAGTCGATTCGTATGGCGTAAAAAAATTTTTCATCGTGTATATTGATACATTATTCTAATCCACTTTTAGAATTCTCGTATTTAGAATGTATATGCATTCCAGAAAACGCGATAGATTTTTAATCTGAAACATTACTTATATATTATATCAATTATAGAGAGAAACTTTAGGATTAAAATTGATTTTTCCAATACCAATTTATTTTAATTGTTAGTTTAATTGTCTTTCTTTACTTAGAGACAAAATTTATTTAATAAAAGAACGATTAAATTTAATAATTATCGAAGGAACTGATTAGACCAACCAATTTGATCGGACAGCCTTAATATCTTAATTTATACTTTGTGACCTAGATTTGTATCAAAATTCATTTAATCGGCACATATTTCCTGAATGAAACGATGAACATCAGAGTCATTATATGAGATTATGATTATAATCGGGTTAATTACCTTGATTACGGATTTAATTACATTCTCTGTTAATTTCAAATTATGTATCATCGCGTTTTATTACGTATAACTGCGTTTATGTATCATTGCAGTTACGTCTCATTCTTAATTGGTTTAATTATCTACAAAGACAAACATTGTCGAGTTCCTTCGTTTATTATCTTAAAAGTACGTGATACCTCGCTGAACATTTCTGTACGACATATAAATACCATGCGTCATTACCGTAGAAAGTTTCTAATTGGAAAGGCGTTCCAAGCCATAGAGCGTTATACACGATGCGAAGTTACGCACGGGGAGTAAGATTTGATCACATCCTTGTGCGTAACATGCGTGCTTTTATTCCGGGTTTAAATACCTTAAATGTTGGATTCAAGGCAAGACTCTAATTTAATGGTATCTTCTTTTTAAAATCGACGCTACTCTACCATGTCCTTTCTCTTATAACTTATACTTTAAAGTATTTAAACTTTTATCTTATATAAACTTTAAGAATTAGTCTCTATATTTTAGGAAAAGAGATTTTTTTTTAAAATACTACAAAAATAAATTTGCATTTATATCCGGCAAAATTTTTCGAGGAAACTTTATCCTCTTTGCTCACAATCAACCGAAGCTTACACGCAGCTTGTGTTTCCAAAGCATTAACGCGAGCGATTGGCCGATCGATTGGCACGTCGGCTGTTTCGCAACAACTGTGATCGCAACGGTCCACTTACGATGTGCGCTCTGAAAGAAAAAAGATCACCAGAGTCCTCGAATCCGGCAAGTCTTATCGTTTATTAAATAATTGAAGACAAGGATTCTCGCGGTCGATACCAATGTAAAAACTTCGCGCAATTTGATTCGAAGGTAGAATTTCCGTATTTCCGTTATTACTTCCTTCGAAATAGTGTCTGAAAAACCGCGGTGATCGTTTACACGATCATTTTTATTGATTTGTTGAAAAACAAAATAAAACAGCTAGCAGATATACCTGATGCGTTACTTCGTGGCGAATCGACTTTATTTTATGTGTTTCTGTTCATCATAAGTTCATTCGATAATTTTACGTACAATTTATAAAATAATTTAATCCCTTTGATTTTTTTTTACAGTTAAGATAAATAAATTTTTTTAATATTTCGCCAAATTAGGAATTTGTTTAAGAGTTTCCACTATAGGATTTTATTGCTTACAGAAATCTAATACTGACCAATTTATTACTGAAAGACTATAATAAATTACTACTAATTTGGAGTACTAAAAGCACTGAACAACAATGCTTTTAATATTTAAAATAAATAACTTACTAATAAATTGTCTTTTTAGTATTAAACTGATCAGTATTAGATTTTTGTAAGGATTTAACTTGAAAGCAAGCGAATGCTTTAAGCCTATTCTACAATGTGCTTTTTGTTTCCTGTTTTTTTTTCTCCTTTGCAACCATTTTATCGACAATTGTATTTCTTGCTATATATTTCTTGTTTCTTTCGAAGTTCGTTAACTTTTATCTCGAGCGATATAAAACAAAAAACCAGATAAAAAGCAAAAAAACAAGATGTAAATAACAAAAAGCAAGAAACAGGGAACAAAAAACACACAGACTTTAATATCTGTATTTTTTTCTTAGGTAATTGGATCTCAATAAACAAGAAAGAAAGCGTTGGTATTTTATGATCCATTGCGTTGATATTTTTCATATAAAAACATAACGCTTGGCTATGTGAATCCTAGGATGAGAAAGCGCTGTGAGATACACCGGCGGAGTGAAAATGTACCTTTCTCCAAAGATTGTGCGCGTCTGTGCGACTGATTATAAACTGTTAACCTATTACGTCGAATCGGATAACCTACGACATTACGAGATCATAACGTAGAAAGTTTCTTAAAGGCCGCGTAAGAGGTGTCGTTGAACGAGGAACTCGGAAGAATTTGTCGATCCTTATACGATTATTACGGATACCGATCAAAGGCGGATAAGACGCCAGTCCAATTCTTTGCAATTTTCATTATTTGACGTAATTATATAACCTGTCTGCTGACAATGTACTATAAAAATAATAATGTAAATAATTGCATGTTATAAGCAATTTAAAAATTTTTCCGTAACCACCAATATGGAATGATAAAATGCACAAAGTGATGTTGATCTTAATAGTAAATAATTGAATGGTTGATTAAAAGAAAATATTCGTCAAATAAAAAATGACATTTATCGAAATAATTATTAAATCTGCAAATCGTCTCTAAATCTATTCAGGATCTATTCACGCCAAGTTCCTCACAACTTTTATTAAATCATGCATAATGATTAATTACTAAATGAACTCTGCTTGGGAATTCTTACCCGTTGGTGGTCTCTCTTTAGGATAGCATATCCTAAATAGACCTTGAGTCCTTGTGAAGTAATAATATTTCATGTTCATTTGTTCCACCAAATGGCTTTGTTCGGCATGCTTGCTCGCGTATTGCTGTAACAGAAAGAAAAAAATTCCTTGAGCGTCAAGTGTTCAGTTTTAATATTCAACGAAAGTTATACAAAATGCATTATTAACGATGATGAAGTGAAAGGGCAAGAACAAAGTCGCGACGAATAATTCGCCTTGTTGGAGAGAGCTACCGGACGTGTGTTTGCGAATGCAGATGAAGTATATACGCGCTCTTCCTTTCGCGAAAATGTTATTATCGTTAGAAAGTAAGAATACCACGTTCTTGTGATAGAACATCTGTTAGAATCTCTCCCTCTCGCGTTTTTAGCGAAAGAGATGGCGAGCAGCTTTGCCTTCTCAGGATTTATTCTAAATCCTAGTTAATTGGAATTCACGCGAAACTATTTCAAGACTTAATTATAAAAATCCATGGGGCTGAAAATGAACGATATTAAAACGAATTAGTGATATAAAAATCTGTATAATAAATCATAGCGCGATTGATGCTCAAGTTTCGTGAGTTTTGCAATTATATTAAAAAATTGCCGATGGATGAAATTACGAGTAGAGAAAACGACGCCCGCTTTATTTCACGTCACTTCGAGACGTCGATATTCCTCGAAGAGCCCGCCCATGAAGACCATAAGAATCCATATAGAGAGCGTTTACTCGTGCGTATCGACAAGCAAGTTGTTCCGTGCTTTCTTACGTTCGACTTCACACATATCGTCCTCGAAATTTAATGGAATTTCAGATCGCGTAGTAGGCGTGCGTCGATTTTTCGCCTCCATCGGCAGCGGTCCTTCATGGTTGATAGTCTCGCACCGATTCGGCGGGACTCGTCCTCGGCGAGCAGACATCAATGTCGGCTTGAAATCGTTACGATCTATTTTCTAGAAAGTTCTTCTTCGATTTCCCGATTCAACGTCTGGTAGAAAGTATAATGATATATCGCGCTATATACGCGGGAAATCTTAACGCATGAATCGCGATCGTCGCGTCGGCGTCGGCGACAGAAAGAAACATTTCCGCGAGTTGAAAACGCGTGCTCTTTCTTTTTGTATACATGAGTCACTTCCCACGAGGCATTTCGCTCGATCTGTTATCCGCCGATTGCTGATAAAAGGTACCACTGTTTCGCGAAAGCGTTTCTTTCAACGCTCCCAGTCGGTTTCATAAACAATATCAACAGCTCTACGCGGTCTCCGCACAGAGCCGTTTCCACTTGATGGAAAAAAATGTATTAAATTTTAATAAAGATTTGTTTGAATAGTACTAACTTATCATTTACGATAGATAAATGTTTGATAAATAAAAAAAATAATAGTTGAATCAAATTAACCCCTTTATCTTGTATTTAAATATAACATTACATTGTAATGTACGGTCATGGACAGAATGGTTGCAATATTTTTTTTCAATGAGTTTTGGAATAGCCTGCTCATCAAGCGATTGATTTTTATTTATGGATCTATAAGTAAGAACCAATCGATGAGCAGGCTGCATTGCAAGTCTCATTGAAAAAAAAGTGTTACAAGTTACAACCGTTCTGACTGTACTGTATTTAATGTACGACTGTACATTAAATTTGAAGACGTTATCTGTTTAAATTATTTTTTCTATCGATGTTATCTGAAATCAGATGTATATAATAATGTTGGAAAAATAGTCAAATTTTTTAAAGAAATTAATATTGAGAGGTAAGAATTATTTATGTTAAAATGCTCTTAGCTTGAACTTGAAAACAGTTTTTTAACATGATTCCATTAAAGTCAGGTTTGAAAGAGTTAAAGATTTTTGTATCAAATAGATATACGTTAAATTTATAAATATTTATTAAAAATTAGCATTTTTTTTTTTCAGTGTAGTTACACTATTTGTTCAACTTATTTTGGAAGATCAGTTTTTATGATCTGCACATTTTAATTCCCTAATTGTATTAAAAGATTGTTGAAATCAGAATTGTTTTCGCTGAAGGAAAATCAATCTCAAAACATCGATTAGATTGTCAAACATTAGCGACGATATATTTATTACTACAATTTTTATAATAAACCGCTTATTTTTTTATTAAGAAATGTAAACTTTACTTTGTTCTGTAGCAGTGAAAAAAAAATCTAAAAAAATATCAAATTTACGAGTAGGAAATGTAGTCGAAGTTTTATCGCTCTCAAAGCGATTGGTTTATGCGGATACGTGCCTTTGTTACACAGAAAGCAGAAACACGTTCGCGTTGCGTCTGTCAACAGCAACGTCATGTTATTTCTGAAATTCCACTGCCCACGTTTTTCCTCGATTACCAACAGATAATCGTACGAGCGTGACGTACATCGCTGATGCAAGTCTCGATTCAACCTTGGTGAACACCCATGCATGTTCTGAACAATTCTCTCGAAAGAACGCGCAAGGTAGATGATGTACGTTCGCTAGAACGTGTCATTTTATTGTTCTACGTAGACCAAGTAACTTTGTAATTCATGACAAATCCATTAACACAAATTGCATTATTTTTGTTTCTATTGTATTATTGAAACTACTAAGAACCATCGTGATCGACAAACACTCCTAGATGTAAAATCATGAGAGAGAGAAAAGAGGTTCAGTCAAGTTTTCTCATTAATCGCAATCTTAATAGAATTTTGACGAAATATTTTAAAGAATTTTGAAAGAGAAATATTAATTTTTGTCTGTAAAATGTATAGGAATACTCAACTTAAGAAAATGTGTTTTTCTGCGAGCAATAGGTTTGAAAATGCAACACGTAAATCCTCTCTCGTGACGGTACATATCATTTACGCAGAATTAGCGTCACTCGAGATTAGCGAGGAAAGGAAGAAAGGAGAATTTCAATGAATCCTAGTCTCGTCTAGGCCACGCCATTCTGCTTTCACGTTGTTATTTCAACCATTGCTCGTCTCGAATAGCGCGGGAATATCGTTGAGCTCGTCTGATTTCTTTGACATAGAAAGGAAAACCCCTCTTGGGATTCACAATGAAGATAATTATAATGTCAACTATATTATGATAATTATATTATCAAATGAAGAGTTTCAACTCCCATGTGTCTTTCGAGAAATATTTCCTGTAGCATTTTGTCGGTGATTTCGTGAAATCATATTTTCTACATTCTCATCGTATTTCTACCGTAATTGTTCCACGTCAGCAGCGTTGATTTTAGATATATCTTCAATTCGTCGTGACATTTTAACGCAATGGTTGTAGCTAATGATTGTATTCTGGTATGGCGTTTTCATTAGCGGAGGAAAGCGTGATAATTATTGCAACAGTTAAAAGCGATTATGCAAAATACTTGGGTATGCTCGCGGAAATGGACAAAGGATAGCTTTCACTCAACTTGTCGTTCTCGTCCTCGTTTCTGGTATCGAACAAATTGTTATCGACGCCGCCTATATATCAGTTGGTGTAAATTGTCGGGGCATTATCGGTTCGGTTACGGATTCGCGTTAAAAAGGGAGGCCCGTTCACCTCGTACGCGAGATTTTTAGCTAACAAGTTATGTTATGTTGCGTATGGCAACTTTCATTTGAATTTTTCCTCACTGCCGACTAGCTAGCTTATTGGCTGATCGTGTCGCGATCGTTTTTCCAACTCTGTGTGACTTATGATTACACAACTCCCCGCTAAATTTGAATAATTCGCCGTCGCGCATCGATTATTTGAAGGGATCGATTATGAACAATACGGATTTGCACAGGCATCACTATCATTTGAATGACAATTGATGTAATTTACCTTATTTCCGGATGCTTCTAAAGATTTTGTTGCATTAATCTGTCACGCCGAACGGCGAAACGATGCCATAAAATTATTCAATTGACAAATGCAATACTCGTCGATATCCTCGCAACATCGAACAATTCATAACTCAGAGAGTTTAATTTCTTGTTCATAAATTATTTTTTTTAACGTTGAGCAATAGAAATTCTTACATATTTCAATACTTATATACCGGGCATGCACAGTCAAATCCTTCTTATAAATATAGATTTTAAAATTTATTTAACAAAGGTAAAAATTTTGTATATATCGTGAGGGACTATCAGAGTTTAGCTAGTTAACGTTCACTAATTTAAATAATCATGTAATCATTCAAATAATATAAAGTTCTGATACCCCCCCTCACGATATATATTATATTTGAATTGTTATTCATTAGAGCTTATTGTAATACATTATTAAATTGTTAAGAATTTTATGTTACCTTTTTTATTATAAAACAATTAGCAAAACTATAAAAGTATATTAAGTTATAACGTATATAAACGATTTTATTTCAATAGACATTTTCAACTAATAGTCTTAAATTTTTGCTCGGTAGTGTATATTACTCAACACACAAATACTATACTTAATCCGACTTTTGCACAACTTGTCTGTATTGAATACGATCAATGTGACACATTGATTACTATATTGGCTGAAATGTTTTTGCTTTCTACATCTGTCTTCTTATATAAACTCGTGCAGCATGTTGCCGTTCGATGGCGATAAAAATCGAACGCTTTTCTCAAATATCACAAAATCTGGGTGGCATAGATTAAATGAATTATACCGCGTATTGAAAATGGTTGTTTCCGGAAGCGAAATTCGTAAAGTCGCGAACGTTGCACGATGAAAGACGCATCGTCGGGTTCACAGGGACATCTCTGTCGATGGATTCGGACAGAACAGGAAGCATACTCGTGCAATACTCGAGTTTCTCCGAATTGTTTCGCGCCACGAAGTCGCGTTACGCCATTCAACGTCTTTAAAAAGCGCCGCAGATTGCGAGCCGCGGCCTTGAAGAGTCCTCCACATACCACGATCCCTTTAACTTATCGATTACGATCGTGTCTCAATTCTTCGTTAAGAAACATGACTTGTTGGCGAAATAACTGGCGTGACGTGATTTCGTACTTTGTTAATATGTGTATATTTTTTTTCACCCAATATTTATAAATGCGCTGCATTTATGGTACGCGTCAGTTTGCGTTTAAATGGTCTCGAACTCATTTAAAAGTATTATTATTTAAAAATATTCGCTCGCTTTCTTTGAGCGGATTACAATTTCTCAAATATTATCCTGTTTCTCCGCTTATCTTGATGTCGGACAAGAATATCGAAGTGAATTCAGGTGCGCGCATTCCTTTCCTCGCGCGCCCAGCTCGCCACGTCACCTTCATTCTCGAATGAAAGTACAGCGACTATACTTGATGAATATAATGCCGCGTAAGGCGCTACTGTATATGCAGGATGAGTGTTAAACGGACGCCTTTATGGCCATCCGAACAAGCGAGAATACGCGAACGATGTAATCAGCTCATGCCAACGCAACCGAGCCGTCCTCGCGGGCAGGATAATAATATTACACATCGCGTAAACACGCGCGAGAGTTCATTACGAGTAATTCATTATTAAAGCGGGAGCGGCAAGGTGAAAATTACCGCGCAGTCGTAGATACAAGCATCGGATTTATACAAAGCTGAGAAAAATATAATATCTCGCACGTAGGTACATGTGAAATTAAATGTTTTAATTGCTTTTTTTCTTGAACGTAACAAAGCAACATGGAATCATTAATTCGTAGAACTGATTCGACTTTTGTAATCTTGTAACTATACAATGGCCTATAGCCAGAAATAATGTTTCAATTAAAAATCTCGAATGTTATAGTCCTATCAATCAGCGATCTTTCCTCTAAATATCATCGTTTATCTTTCTGTTTTTATTTTTAAATGTCAAGAAGAAATGTCAAAGTATCAGGAAGTAATTCACTTTTTTCATAATATTTTCGAGTATATATAAACATGTATAGTATATAAGAATTTATTCTATAAGAATTTATAGACACGGTCCACTTGATACTGCAAATATTTCGAAATAATTTTTAATTGCCTAATTAATCAAATTTTTTTCTTTCGATTAATCAAATCAAATACTTTGAAACATTTGTAAAGTGGAACGCATTCTATCTTTCATTACGCAATTCAACGAGGACGGAATATGTGAAACCGTTAAGGCGATTATAACTCATTCATTTTGTTAAGATCGTCCTTCGAAAAATCGTATTTATAGTCAGGCCTTACATTTAAGGCTTCCTTAAATTTATCTTTAGGTGCTCAGTAGTCAATGAAATAATTCGTAGAGCTAAGTCTAATAAGGTCTGACTATGAATACGCCCGAGTAGAAATTTGATCCTACTTTCAATCTCTTTCAACCTTATAAACTTATTTTGATGCTTCAACAATCAAATAGTACTTCTTTTAATATTACTTAATCTACAGCTTCTATATTTAGAAAACTAAAAATAGGAAATTTTCCAATAATTGCCATTTACAGACTCAACATAGGAGCTCAATTCATTAGATTAGAACCTATTATAAATTTCTAGAGTCTACATACATCCTAAAAAAACAACAAAGATTCAAAGTAGGATGAAAATTTCGACTCGGGCGGGCATTTATATAATAGTCTCCTCAGCTGAAGAGAATCTCCGTCATTGACGGAGTTTCGTTAATGTTGAGAATTTACGCGCATTTTCCCGTTAATCGACGGCTACCTCGCGTGCTGACGAGGTCGCATCGCGGGGTACGCGGGGGCTGTAGAATTATCACCTCGCGTGCGTGCCACTCGCAGCGGAATAGGCATTGGAACTTGGAACATGCATCCGCTCGCGCCTACTCTCGTCGGCGGTCAGGATGCGCTCGGCGATGGCGACATAACTGTACGCGGCGGTTCTCCCGACACCTTCTCGTCACTCGGGCGAGGAAGCAAGCTTAACCGATCGTCCAGGTCCGGGAATCGCGCGGTTTCCTGACGCGCGAAAGAAAATAACAGAGCGTCACGCTGCGTCGCGAGAATCCCTCGAATCAAATACTGCGCATCCATCTTCGTCGAGAAGTGGATCAGTGGGTGATCTATCGGTCAATCTCTAATCGTACAAAACTATTGGTCCACCAGAATCAATGCGTAAATATTTTAATAAAGACACTCGACTGAGGTGGAAAGTTTAATAGAGAGAGAATTAGCTACCAGCATTCATAAGTCCTAAAAGAGTCCCATATGGGATTTCGATAAAGTATCAGTTTTCAATTTGTAACGAAATTTTGCTGATTACAAAGAGGAACTATTAGAACGGGATCCTTAGGGATCCTAAAAGTCCAGGTGGAATTTCAGTAGAATGTCAAATAAGCTAAAAAATGAAGAGAATTTTGATACTATAGGAAACTGATTGAATACGGCGTAACCTTTGTGAATTTCAATTGTTTGAGATAAAATGGAATCAATCACATCTCGTGAAAATGAGATATGGGCGAATTCTTCAGTCGCGCGCGACTGTCCATTTGCGCGGATTTGCTCTCTCTTGCGTGAATCCCGATATTCAACGGAAGCTCATCTGTCGTCTCTCGATTCTCGCGCAAAAGGACATATATGCGTGTATATGTGCAGCCACGTGATCGGTGCACCAAACAAAACTCGTTGAGTCAACGCGCTGAGAATGGGCGCGGCTCGGAATGTCGATCGTTCTGAAGGTACGGAAGGAGAGATGGGTTGGGAGATCGAGACAGGAAAGAAAGAAAGAAGAGAGGAGAGGAGAGCCGTCCCAGCTGGGTCGAGAGAAAGAGAAAAGTGCAAAAAGGAATGGGATACTCGCGAAATGAGATTCCGCTAACGAGATAATCTGATTTAATCGGCGGCGAGCTTCAGCTGCTTAGAACGACCTCGTTAATAACGTCAAAGACAAGAGGTGCATAAGTGATGAGTTTCTTCGCGAAAAATAAAAATTATTATGAAGGCTGAATCCTTCTCTGCGAGTTGGAAATCATCAATCGCGAAGCAGTTGGACGAATTCGTTGTACAATATTCGTTGTATACTATAATCATTCATACCGAATGGATGTGGCGGCACCTACATGCTGGATGACGTATAGAATGTCCACGTGCCTGTTATTTAATAATTCCTATTCTTATATACATCCATGGATATGATTTTTGCGTTGTGCAGGAAGTTACATCACATTGGAATATTTCGCGTGCTGCGTTTTGCGTCAAGTCGTGGCGTAATCACGTAACTCGCGACGCCAACGAATCGATTTATCATCCTATTAAAAAGTTTCTTATGTTAGAACTAAAAATTGTGATGCTGTCAAAAAAGAATACTACAAAAGATTTAAATTTAAATCAACCGAGAGAAACGCAAAAACGTTCAAATTTATTATTGTTTCAAAAAACCTATTACTAGAAAAGAAAATTGTTCGAACATACGAAAAAGACGTGTGATTACTTCATTTAAACAAATATAAAGTTAATTACATCAGTTGCAATCGTTTTGATATATGGCTTTTTAAATCATTGAATAAATGACACGATCAATTGCATTAAATATTTAAAGTGTTTGATTAACTTGATATTTTTGTTATAAAAAAGATAATAGATTAACTTCAGTTAATTAGATAACGTAAACCTCTCAGTGTCGTCTTTAATATTCAAGGTCTGCCATGTTCAAGTTAAGTGAAGTCTCTTGTTTCTTAAAAGAATTAATTAAAGACTTTTAAGCATCCCTCGCTAATATTCTTTTCAACTAGGAGTTTTTTAATTACCGCTGACATCTCGATTCCACGGAGAACTCGTGAGAACAACGTCCGACTTTCAACGACCCTACCCTTAGAGGGTAAACTTGACCTTCGACCCGTACATTCACCCATAAGAAGGACGGCGGAAGCCTATGGGGAATTCTACTTCCTATTTTCCCCTTCGTGAGGAAGAGCACATTTCTCTTTGAACCTCTAATAGAGATTACGCAATCTTTCCATTAATTAATGCTACTTTTCGCTAGCTTCGCTAATTAATAGTTATTTGTAGCGGCCCTGTTTCTAATTATTCGATTGTAGTATATTTCAATTAACAAAATCGTTGTGTGTGGAATAATTTTTTATATCCCTCCTTCCAACAATAAATTACGAACGTCTTAAAATTACTGACGTTTCGAAAAAGCAAAGAAATTACAGACAGAAGTCGTGGGTTTTATTTCGTTGTCGAAATTCTTCTATGCGAGAATTCGATAATATCGCTGCGCATATCTTCGCAACTCTTTGTTTCTATGAATTATCCCGAGATAAGAACTTGCTTTTTTCTTCCATTGAGTGCTTCTATTTGCTTTCTAACATTAATTTATTTAATTATACTTTTCCCATTAAGCAATCGTGAAAATTTTCGTAGTTATCGTAAAAATGAATGAAACTATGTGAACCTTTTAATATGAAATGTTGAATTAATTTAATTAACAGCTTAATCTTTAAATAACTTTAAGTAATTGTATATTTTGACGTGTTTATTTTAAATATAGTTCATCGTTTAAACTGATTGTGGTTACTCGAAAGTACTATATAATAGTAACGATAACACATCATTATATAGAAATTACTATAATGGACCGTTGACTCATTATAGATCGATATAAATATCTGTTGTGTGGTCAGAAATGAGATTATAACGATGTCGGAAATTGTACCCATTAATGCGATTACGTGTCACTATGCACAAACGCAAAAACTACAAAATTGTCGTTATCATTGAAAATAAAGGGGATTGGCGAAAGCCCAAGGATCACAGCTGTGCCGCAGTTTTTTTTTTGTAGCACATTGTATTCACATCCTCAAGGATGCGGAGGAAGTAGAAGAAATTAGATTCACGAGCACGGGCGGCTGATGACAGCTTCGGTCGCCAGAAGTAACGAGATTCGGATGGGATTTAACTTCTGGCAGGAAGATGTCCATTTTCATAAATGATCGAAGCGCTCTTTCAGCACAGGGGCTGTCCGCGTGTGCAGCACTTTCATTAGAATTTGCATAAGGATTCTGTACTGAGATGAGAGCACAGAATCCTACAGTATGGAGAGAAGAGCATCCGCTACCAAACTGAATTAAGCTTCAATGACGTTGATAACGCAACGTCGCGAAAATCCATCATCAGATCCCACGCTTTCGCAATCCACTTTAATTTTTTTTTTCAATGCCTCAAATTGCATACATTAATATAACGCGAGTCCTTGCAAACGAACAATTTCCATTGTGATGCGTTCTCATAAGAGATTCTTCAAAGCGCGTGTACGTAGAATGCTTCATGGCAAAGTCACGTGTTTTATTTACCGGTTGTCGAAATCTCTTCTCGGCCCAAGAATTCAAGGATGCCATATCTTCACGATTTTTTCTGTGAATTATCTTGAGATAAAAATTTGTTCTTTCTTCCCTTGAACACAGGAAAGACATAATGGAAAAGAATGAATTTTATTTGAAATCTTGATGTCATGGAACGATATGTCATTTTTCTGGGTTGTTTTTATTGCTTTAGAAAAATTGGTTACGGTAATATTTCAAATCACACTCAATGCGTTTCTTTGGAATGAGAATTCTTTTACATGATCACATAAAAGAAAATGCAGCGAATGCTTCTTGAGAAAAACTGCGAGAAGCGAAAGAATTTGTTTAAAATAAAAATATAAGTAGAAATGTATTTTATATGCATCCATAAGTTTGTAATAAAATACACACATTAAATTGATTATATTTTTATCAAAGCAGTATATATTATGACGAATATCCTTTTTTACTCGGATACTTATTTTTTCGGATATTTCTAAAGAGTAAAGCCCTTATAATTAAAATCTAGTGTTTAATTAATTTTGCATCCAACAATTATGTCCATTTCATTTCCAGTAAAGATTAATTTTAATCTTGATATAATTTATTTACTACTTTTCTAATTCTCTAAGAATTAGAGAGTACAAACCGAATCTCTTAAAAGTGGTAGAATGCGATAACATGAAATCACTTTGTTCCTTTCCCTTTTCCTTCCATTTTTAGAAAAGGATATTTGGAAAAGGGAAAGGAAGGCGTTGATCAAACGGTATATATATTCAAAATTCGAATGTAATTCGATTTATTAGCTTTTATGTTGAAAATACTTATATGAAAATATATCTCAGCGTAGAAATATACTAGAACTTCGAATACATGTATTATTTGACAAATATTTTTTTTTAATGGAAAGGTAAAGAAGCAAAGTGATTTATGTTATTGCGCGTTTTTTTTACTTTTGAGAGATATATCTCACTACGTAGATATATTTCACTGAGTGAAATCTCGATAGGCAGGATCGACGGATATTCCTGTCAATATCAAAACCTGATACGAACCTGGATCTGAGCGCGCTTGACCTCGGTGTAGAGCCAGTTGTCCGTGGAGAAGGCGATCGCCAGCAGAGCAGTGGCGATTATACCGGTTATGGTGGCAAGAGACAGCGTCACTGCGGAGCACGGCATCTTGATATTTTATCTTCGATATCTTTTCTCGTTCTCTCCTTTCTCTCTTCTTCGTCGAATATCCTCGGTCTCTCTTTTTCTCTCGTCTCTTCCGTTAGCTTCACCTCGCACTCACCGCGATTACGTGGTGATTATTGCTACCGACTGTATGTGGGCATCAGCGCGAAGATGAAGCTGCCATGAAGCGCACCACGAACTGCGAAGAGGAGAGCTGGACCACGGGGGGATTTTGGAGAACGCGGGCACGCGGCTCTCTCGATCTTGCTCGATCTCACGCGAGCACCGGGGGATGAAAAGAGATTCGATAGCGGGGAATCAGGGGGAGGAAGGGCCTCTTCAACTGCCTCTGTGCGTAATATCCACGTACTTCGCTGTCCTTCAGGATGCGCACTTCGTCGCGATGCACATCACACCACCATTCCAGTCACAACGGCAACGATACTAACGGCTTGACTCCCGACTCACCTCGAAGGAAAGCCAGCCGGAGAGCCGGCCGAGAGAGCAAGGAGAGAGAACCGGACCTCAGGTGGGGATGGACTCGTAGCCTCGGGCAGGTATATTACCTGTGTTTTACCTGCAGCGGTGCTCAACGCGCACGACCTGTTGCTGTTGCACCTGGCACCTGGCGCTACTGATGACGCGGGAGAGAAGAATTGTCGAGTCTTATAGCAGGAATTCCTGAGGATATTATCGCAGCGATGTATATCATTCAACATTGTCACGGCGGTACATTTAGCGCGTTTGAATCGAACACGTTTGAATTGGAACGTGTTTCAATCTCGATGTATTGTGACACTTTCTTTGTAAATCGTGATACAAAGTAGATTTCTACAACATAGAAGATCGAATTCTCCAAAATTATATCTGACTCAAGTCTTATTATCATATTCTGCTGTTAAAGATCCGATCGAGTCGTTAGCTTCACTTGGATTTTCTTATGATTTTATATGAAATATGTATTCCTATGAAAGAGAGAGAACGCAGTCGATAATATAGCTATTAGAGTAATACGGATTTCAATATAAAGATATATCTTTACATGCCGATTATCAGATCGTCGCTATAACTCTGTTTAGAATTGGTCGAAGAAAAGCTTAGGAAAGTTGCGAACGCGTTCGACGAAATGAGAACAGTTTCTTCGAGGCTGTGTACCTGTGTGAACCGCTCCTGCCTCGTCTCTGTGGCGAACGATCCCACCACTATTGTGATATAAAGTCAGCATAAACACCAGGGAAAAGCGTAGGATTCCGCGCATTCTGTGAACTCTCGGATCGTTCGTGATTCACAGGGTATCGCCGAGATCCAGATCGTCAGCTCTTTGCTTTCGTAGACACCTGCATTTATTTCTAAAAAGGGAAGCTTTTTCGCTATTCTTTCTTTAATATAAAATAATTTGCAATAAATTTTTTTTATATATTATCAATATATGAAATGTAATATCAATAGATTGACACTATTAAAAAATAATTTACTTACTTAGGGTTATTCTTATTCTCAAAGTGCAATATCCAAATATGAAAGTGCAATAATTTACATTATTTTATTTTAAAATATGTTATTTTCATAATATTAAATATATAAAACATATAAGGTAAAATGTTCAGAATACTAAAATAGAAAGATTTCTAGGTGATAAAATTGTTGTATATATTATACATATATACATATATGTGTGTGTGTGTGTGTGTGTGTGTATTTATTATAATATAAATATTTTGATATAAATATTATGTATAAACATAATCTGCTTTTTTATATTTATTTGAAATTCATATAAACATTGTAAAATTTTAGAAAATATATTAAAATATATCAATTATATTTTAAAATGGAAGGATCATAAGGCGTACCCAGAAAAGGTGATCCCTTCGCATTCCATGCCTGTTTCAAGGTAGCCTCCATCTTCTATAAATACAATATTATTTACAAATTGTAATAAGTATTCCACGCTTTAAATGCTAATCGGACAAGATATAGACAATTACAATTTGTTCAGATGTTGGTTTGCCTAAGATTTTCTGTTGCTGATTCCACATTAATTCTTGCACTTTCATTTGTTCTTCTGGTGCCATATCGTCAAAATGTTTCGAACAGTCAATCTTATTTAAGTCAATTTTCGGTTCATCAACAATTAAGGCTTCCCACCATCTTTCCATAGCTTTTTCAAGATGAATCTATAAATACAAATAGAATAAGTAGATACTAAATACATTCGAGGATATCGTTAAACAGTTAGATTGAATGTGTTTTACATGAACGCACACTAATTTGTTTCCCAGCTTCAATGCTCCATATAGATTCTTCTCTTCGAATTTTAAAACTAAATTTGCCATTGAAAATGTTCTCCCATTCAGAATTTGCTGATGGAACAGAAGGCTTTCCATCAATCTTAATTTCATTTGAGCTTATGTCAACTTTAATTGTACCTTTGGATGCTTTTATATGTTTTGGTATTTTTATAATTACATCCAAATCATTGAGAGTCTGGGTCCAAGTATAATTTTCCCTTATAGCTCCGTTGTAACTGTCTGATATATGGTTTGTATTAGATTGTACAGAAAATGGTTTAATATTATTGGCTTCATTACATGAATCAATTTCAATTTCCTGCGCCACTGGTGGTATAAGTTTACAATTCTCATTTTGTGTCAGAATTAATTGATTTGACATACTACTGCTGCTGTTTGTATTATCAATTACAGGAAATCCTGTTTTTTGTAAAGATGTAGCATTTCTCCACTTGTACATGGTATTTAATACAAGTTTCTCTGCTATTCCTGGTGGGAAGCCTAATTTTTGCTCAGAGTTCGATTCGACATAAAAGTCTGTGCTGATATTGTAAATTTTATTATGTAAAACAAAATTTTATTTTTAAAGCATTAATACATCTAATACTTACCACCTATGTAAAAATCCAAAAAAAGAATCCAAAAAATTATTGATGTTTTTTTCTTCACGAAGTACGTGTAAAAACGTTTGATCATGATTGGATCCCATGACTGAAAAGTCTACCATGACTGAAATCTCTCTCTCTCTCTCTCTACTAAGTCCTACAGATATTTATTATACTACACTAATTATTAAATGAAAAGGACAAATTATTGGGTCATCTAAAAAGTATCCGCGGTACTTTGTCACTAGATATATGACCATCAACACACATCTAGTGACAAAAAACCGCGGATACTTTTTAGATGACCCAATATTTGCTCAAGAAAATTCAATTATCTCAAACAAACTCACGTTTCAGCTATCATTTCAAATTTCTAAAGATGTTTATCTTAACCTATACTATAACACTCCGACTACTCCGAGTCGTAATATCTAATATGCTGAAAATAATAAAGTAATTGATACATATACTTGATAAAATTCTAGTAAATTCTTTTTCTTAAATTCTTTAGAATCTAAATCAATGCAAAAAATTATCGTCCTCTTGTTTATTTTTGGAAATATTTTAGTAGCATGTAGCATGTCGAATAATGGCAACGTGGGATTTCTTCTTTATTGTATTGTGCATGGTCTACAATGGGCAGTAACAGTAGTTGATTAAGGAGTAGGCGTAGAAATCGACCAATCATATGCCCGTATTCATAGTTAGATCTTGTACAATATTTAAGGTTTCCTTAAATTTATCTTTAGATACTCCACGAATTATTTTATTGGCTGCTGAGCATCTAAAGATAAATTTAAATATAAGGCTTGAAATATACGAGTAATAGTTGATTATTTTTCTCAACTATGATTGGTCAATTTTTACGTCTACTTCTTAATCAACTACTGTCATTGCCCATTGTAGACCATGCATGATGCGTGATCTACAATAACAATGGATGAGGTTGTAAGAGTAAGAAATTGACCAATCACAATTGATTATTCTTTTTACATTCAACTGTGATTGGTCAATTTGTTACTCTTATAACTTCATCTACTACTGCTACTGCCATTGTAGACTATGCATAAAGCTAGTCACATACACTTGCCATATAGTAAGGTTTTCAACCAATCAGGTCGATTGTATGGTTACGGAAAGTGTGTGTCAATAGCTTTAACTCTGTTCTTTTTAGTTCAACTTCTTGCACGATTTTCATCTTTTTTTTTTTTCTATATTGAAGAGAATGAACTGTGCAAGAACTTTAGCTAAGGGCCACTTTCACCAAGCTCCGATTAACTTAACAAGCCTAATAACTTTGCAGGATAACTGAAAATGATATCGAAGAAAAAATGTGAATTGAAGAGTTAAACATATTTCACTAATTATAATTAACTGTAATTTTACAATATATTGAATACAAAAATAGGTTAACAAATATTAACAAATAGCTACTAGAGAGAAATCTTGCTACATAAGTTAGTATTACAAACTTATATTTATAATTTCTCTCTTTGCATTTTTTCTCCGACATCAGCTTCAGTTAGAATCCTGCAAAGTTTAGGCCTGTTAAGTTAATCGCAGTTTGGTGAAAGTGGTTCTAAAAAGAACAGACCAGTTGCACTTTGCAAGTTTATAGGCAGAGAGAAATCTGAAAGACCATGCCAGTCTTCTTTCTGTTAACATCGGATCACCCATACGCTACTGTACACCCATTTTTAATTTTAGAGAATTATTGAAAATGCATGTCTGGAGGTAGTGTATGGGTGATTTCGATAGTAACAGATAGAACGCCGGCATGGCCTCTCAGATTTCTCTTTAGTTATAAACTGTGCAAGAAGTTCAGCTAAAAAGAACAGACCTATTTTATTCTCAACAAGATGGCGCGTTTTACGTTTGCCATCTGATGCTCTCGAAAATGTCAAAGTGGTCTGCGGATGGCTGTCATTTACAAATAAATGTAAATAAATCGAAGTACTGCAGTTTTATCAGTAGTGAAAGAAACAATTATTAACTGTTAGTGAATCTCGTCAAATTACATATGATAATCTGGAAAAAGAATATTTGTTCTTATTGCTGGATATTATATATGAAAAATTTTTACATATAAAATATTTGTCGACTTAATTACAACAAATATTAAATAGTAATTTGCAAGATCTCAGTTTACCATACATAATTAGCGATTCAACTGCAGTGATAACGTTGCCCAAAAAATCTATCTTCGGTTATACTTTGGTATAATTATATTCTGATTAATTATGGCAAGCGTTCCTGGTTTTACATTGGAAACTGCGAAAGGTAATTAGAAATCTAAAAGATAATTTTTTTTTTATAAGAAGTTGTATATTATTACAATTCAAAATTCGCGTTTATTGTACGAGTTCGTTGATAACTTAAATATAAATAAATATATATGTATGTATATATATTAAATATGATTATGTGAAATATAATTGTATAATTATAAATATACAATAAAATATATGAATAAACATTTTTTTCTTTCAGCTATACTGACCGACATTCTGACAGCACTAAATACACCTGAAAACTTGCAAAAGCTTGCAGAAGCAAAGGAAAGTTCTGGCAATGAGATGTTGAAAATGATGCAGTTTGTTTTCCCATTAGTAACACAGATTCAAATGGATATCATAAAAAATTATGGATTTCCAGAAGGAAGAGAAGGTGCGTAGATTAAGAATACATTAAAAGTAAATATGATGAAAAATAGAGTTAAAAAATTAATCATGTGCACACGAAGCAGGTACTGTACAATTTGCGCAGCTCATTCGGGCTTTAGAAAGAGAAGATTCTGAAATA
Organism: Acromyrmex echinatior; assembly: GCF_024713525.1. Lineage (NCBI taxonomy): Eukaryota > Metazoa > Arthropoda > Insecta > Hymenoptera > Formicidae > Acromyrmex > Acromyrmex echinatior. The sequence continues at coordinate 10,367,220 of NC_141866.1, forward strand.
GCACAGCTACATAGTCAGGTTCGTTCATACTTTCTTCCACCAGTTACGATAAACTCTTCGACTGAAGCATCTCTTTAGATTAAAACAAGATCTCATCTAAAAAAAATCCATATATATATATATATATATATATATATATATATATAATGGTGTGTGTGTGTATATATATATATATATACATATATATATATATACACACACCATTTTTATCTAGACTATATTAAGTTAATAAGATAAGGACGATGTCTGTAGAAAAAGTGAAGAAAAAATTATTCCATGCATTTATATGAACGTTATATATCCATTTTTTTCATTACATATATGTATATTTTTTAAATATTTTGATAAACCGATTGTCACTAAAATCTGTTTTGTAATATCTCAATAGGAATATTTGTGTAAAAAAATTTTAGTATTAATGAAAATATTGCAATGTTTTTTCTCTATTCTTTTATAAAACAATTATAGTATTAATGAAAATATTGCAATGTTTTTTCTCTATTCTTTTATAAAACAATTTAATTAAATGTATAGAGATTCCAGTTAGTGTAATCAAATCTGTACATACAAATCTTCTGGAGAAAAATACCAAAGGAATTTTAAATGTTTAATTTGAGAAACTTAAAAATTTTTATATTTATTTATATAATTATTAATAAGTATATCATTATAATCTACTAAAATATATAATATTTATTTATATAAATGTTCTTTAAATTCTTTTTCCTGCAATTACATGAGCTCTAAAAGCTAAACAAAAAATTCCACTGTTCGCACAGGGATGAAGCTGTGTATACATCATGATTTATACATTACTTAAATCTTAAATAAAATAGGTAAAAAAGATGCAGATCTACATAAACGAAACCAGAGTATACAGGATGGTATGGCATCATCCTATATTCAACAGGCACAATGGCTAATAGAATCGTTTATATTTTCAAATCAGACAATGATTGTATAATTAAATCTCTACACGTTATTATACGTATTATACATTTTAACTTCATGTCCTGGCGAACATCTGGATAAATACATATTAAATATACAATTTCACTCATATAAGCAAGTATATTAAAATTGCATATAAAGCCAACAGAAAGTATAGATTTAACGATAAATAATACATTGGAATTACTTGACATTTACTTAGAGCAGCTTGAATCGTGCAACTTCTGATTTATTTGAATGAAAGCAAATATAGTTCCCCCTTGTCAATGTTGTATATTGATAAAGATCTTCTTGTATAAAACTGTAAAAATGCGTCGTTATTTTAAAGAAAAAAAAAAAAAAATTCTGAGATCGTACAAGATTTCAATATTTAAAAAAACTTTTCTTATAATCTATAGCATCATTATTTATAAACGGACATTTATCGTGAAATAAATAATATCAATATGTAATATCAGAGTGGTATGAATGACATAGTCAAGCATATACACACACTCACACACACGCGCGCGTACAGATATATATTGGGTCATCTAAAAAGTATCCGCGATACTTGTCACTAGATATATGACCATCAACACACATCTAGTGACAAAAAACCGCGGATACTTTTTAGATGACCCAATATATATATATATATATATATATATATATATATAGTAAGCGCGCGCGCGTGTATATTTAACAAGAGTGAAAAAATAACTCAGCAAATTTTTTTGAATATGATTGACAAGTACAATTTCAAATGTCCACAAAAAATTTCTTGTATAATAACACTATAAACGCTTGACAAATGGGGAACAATGTGCTTTAATATATGTACATTTCTTATAAATAAAAAGATTCGCCTGTATTTGTCTTGTATGTTAAAAAAAATCTTGATTCATGTTTTTGTCATGCAAATTTAAAAAACATGGGTAGGCAAAACCTCTCTTGTAGACTTGTTATAAATTTATCCTACGAGCGATTGAGCTCTTACATAACTTTGGACGTCGACGCAAATGTTAAATTGAAAGTGGATTAGAAATAACACTGTTATTTCGATTTAAATATCGATGATTTTCGAATGCGATAGAGACAATTCTTATCACTCTTGAGTTTGATTCTTCAGCTATACCAAATCTGCATGAACATGCACATAGTCAATTAAAACCAGAAATCCGGATAGCAAAAACAATACGGATTATTTTCTTAATGTTCGTATCGTTTGGTGGATGCTACTTTCACAGTTGCATTTTCATTTAGAAGTGCCTTGGTGTGCCATAGGTCGCAGTACGTCATTCGTGAATGACTGGCTATATAGCTATATAAGAAATTCGTGTACACTTTGCAACACAGTAGCTGCCCGTATTACGGATTCTCTGTATTAGAAAGCAAGCCACAACATCGAATTTTTTTTACAGACCATAATCGACACATCTTAAGCGTATAACGGTGAACGGAACTCTGTTCGTTACAATGGGTCTGTTTTTTATTCCTGCACTAGAATTTTTTTCTCACTTTAGCCAAATATTAAACATATACCTATTTCACTTTTCCAAAAGTGTACACTAGTTCAGTTATAAAAAACAGACTTATAATGCTTTTGCAAATCATGATTACAGTCTCACGATCTCATTTTTCCCTTTTTTTTTTACTATAGAAAACGCGTGTATACAAAAACGCATAAACTGATCTCAAACTATCAGCTTTACATTCTTTCTCAGCAATAACTTTACATTCTTCCCCAGCAGTGAAGCGATATTGCTGAGCAATCTTTCCCTGAATTGATTTATACATAGAAAATAGATCATATAGAGAAAGAAGTGTATATAAAATCTAGTCGTACTTGGGATTACTTAAGCGTTCAAAGTTAAAACATGATTTGTATTATTATGTTGTACCTTTTAACCATCCAACCATCACTTAATTACCAATATGCCATGCTTCTACTAGTTAATTATTTAGGTGATTATTCCACAATAAAGTTTAAGAAGTGAGTAATACATGCAAAGGGAAATTTAAAAGAAAAAGAAGCAAAAAAGAGACTTTTCCAATGAGCTTTTCCATAAGTGCACTGTAATATAGTTTATCAAAAAGTAACGTTTTAAATTATTAATCAAATTTCATTGATGGGGATGTTTCCTCCGCCTTCTTATTGGTCTTATTCACATCTGTCCCTGCTCATAATTGCTATAAGTAAAATCATATCTCTTTTTACCGTAAACCGAAATCTATACCGTAATAGTACATGTAGAACTGCAGATCACGTTTCGAGGGACGCAGTAATTACAAAGTTTTCGATTGATCGATCAGGCTACGAGAGGAACGGATTAGCCGTAGTTGTATTCGCTGTCCATGGATCCTGTCGAATCTGATTGATTGTAGGACGGGGTGGTGGCGTCACAGTTGCAAATGGATTTGCTGAATATGAGATGGTTGCTGTAAAATCGTTCGTTTGTTAGTATAAAATAACTCTTGTTGCTCACGAAGATAGCTCAATCATTTAAACGCTTTTGAATATATGATGTCCAAGATAAATAAATATCTTAAAAACCTAAAATAGATGTTATTTTTTGATCTGGAAATAAAAAGAGGCATTTTTATATATACAGGGTATACCGCAATTATTGATAAAACGCTCTTGTCTAGATAGAACGGACTAAACTGAGTCGAAAAATCCTCTACCATTTTGCAATTTTCGCAATGTTAACGAGATATTAATTTATGAAAGTAGCCAAATTCGCCCGGCCTACCGCCAAATGCAAGTGCACGGTCATAATGGAATTAATAAAATGAATATATTGCGCATAATGGCAGTAACAATAACCAGTGAAAATAACCATTCAAATGTGCCCCAATATGCATTTTTCTATGTATAATAGCGCTGGTTATACTGAAACAGCTGATCAAATATTATCCAAATTTATTTCTCCTACTGCGCATCTACGGGAGTGCTTCACCGTATTATTTCATCATGTGCGCAGCGAAATAAGACCGTCCTGAGAGATGCACGTTCTTCGTCATTAGGTACATTGTTTACAAGCGACATTAGTATTAACGTGCCTTATATAGTGACGACAAACGCGCACCTTATTGGGCTGTCTTATCTCGCCGCCCACTTACATTTGGCATTCAGACCGGGCGAATTTGGCTATTTTCATAAATTAATATCTTGTGAACTATTTCGAAAATTGCAAAATGATAGAGAACTTTTCGATTCAGTTTAATCCACTATATTTATAAAAAAGCGTTTTGTCAAAAATTGCAGGACACTCTATACATATAATATAAATTTCTTATTTTTTATTTGATAAGATTGGTTGTTCTTTCAAGATATTGATTTGGACTTTCAATTCTTTAATTGTTCGATATATAATTTGACATTTGTTAATTCATTCCACATAAACAAATGCATATTACAAGAGAGAGAGAGAGAGAGAGAGAGAGAGAGAGAGAGAGAGAGAGAGAGGGGGGGGAGGGGAGAGAAGAGATAAAATTAAGAATATTTAAAAAGAATGACCTATTTAGAAAAGAAAAGAAAATCTACGTATTCTATTAGAATATCGTAAGATATATATTCGAAGAAAGATTCAAATCACAGTACTCTTAAATAAAAAAATAATATATTCTTGACATAACATGAAAGACATCATTGTAATAAGCATTACACTGCACATAATAGTTATCATGCATTCATTCATGCCATATTTTTAATCATATTATTCATACTCACGAACTTATTTCCAATGAAACGCTATTTTGTAGACATAAAATGTTATAGCGTAAAATATATCTTTTTTATTTCATGATATTTAAATGATTTTTTGCTGAATATTACATTCATTACACTTGATCTTTATGAATTATCATATAATAGGAGTTATATTCAAATAATATATATCAACGAAAGATATTTCGAATACTGGACTTCTCTTTCTCGATTTTTATACCTTCTAGCTACAAATGAAAACTTACCCGCTGGCGCAGGAGCTGATGGCTTAATCGCCGTAGCGCTGACAAGATTATCTAAATTAACAAGTGCAGAGTTTTCTCCTAAAAAGGATTGTGGTGTCTTTTTCACAGCACCGGTGCTGGCAGGAAGAGTTTCAGCCATGCCACCTAGATCGAAAGGATCTCCTCCTGATGATGTACCACCTATTTAAAAATCATATAACTTTATTACATAATTTCAGCACACATTAATGCTGTGTTAATGTTTTACAGAAAAATTTTGTATAACTTAAGTACCGTTGTTCACCGTCTGCGGACTTGCTCCGAGTTTTCCCCTGTTAGTAATCACATCAAATTCGTCTAAATCGCTGAGGGGACTCGTTGCAGCGCCATTGTTTTGAGTAGGAAAGTTATTGAAGCCTGGCCCTGTGCCGTTGAAACCATTGCTAGTACTGAAGGTAGTAGCGGCTGAAGATACTGGTGGCAAATTGAAACCTATATTTTGAGGCGACGATATCGCGAAGCCAATGTTTTGTGTCAAGTTTGAATTGTTGAAAGATGGTGATGGAGATGTTGCGCCATCTTGAGCTCCCTGTACCAAAAAAATTTCAGATCAATATATTATTATAAACATATATATTATTATAAACATTGATAACTCGATGAATTTTGAAGAATAAGTCTACCTGCTTATTCGTTTCCGATTCAGTAGTGGTAGTAGATGGAACTGGTGACCAAGGATCGTTGGTACGAGGTGGAGATACGACTGTAGCAGGAGATGGAGCAGGTGCACGCCATGGATCGATAGTGGCAGCTATAATTAAATTGTAATTTGAGTAATTTCTAGCAAATGATTTATCAAATATTGTAATAAAAGTTCAGAAAAACTTAGAACACTGCTTTTATTAAATATTACAATAAAAATATAAACTAAACATTTTCGATAAGGATCCAAATATAGTGCTTTAATCATTTATAAGAAAAATGGTGAAAAAATTAACTGATTAATTATACCTGAGGATCCTGAGAATTATCGGAAATCATCAAAGACGTAAGAACATGCAAAAAGAATATATAAATGTAGGGATTAAATAAATATGCAATCACATGTAAAGAATATATTGCTGCGTATATATATAATACACTCACTTGGTCTTTGTGGAGGAACAGGCGTCCACGGGTCTATCGCGGGTGATGTGGTACTTGTTGTTGGAACACTCCATGGATCATTCTGTGGCTGTAAAACGAGAATGCTATTATTCTTCCATCATTTTGTTAACCACTCCAGCAAAATGTTATTCCACGCCTATACATTCTCCTAAAGATTTAATGTCCTCTAACATTCATCAGACATACCTTATATATATGAAAATCAGATAAATCCAAAGACTGTAGTGCATCATGCAAAAACGATTTTGTGTTATCATGCAAAGAACGAAAATGAAGTCAACGACACAATTAGTAAATACCTGTGGTCTAGGCGGTGGTGCTGTTATCGGGATACCCCAAGGATCAGTTTGTACTGAAGAACCGCTTGCTTCTCCTAAATTTACATCGAGTAAATCCAACATGTGACTTTGCTTTTCGGATTGCGGAGTTCTGAAATTCACATAGCATTGCCCCGTAAATGCAAGGTCAAACATTTTTTTCCATATCACGTTACTAGATTACATTAGATTCTGTTGATTACTTACTTAAAATCTTGCTGACTTTGACTGAGGGCTAACTGCAATCTGACATCATCGCTGCGTCTTCTTTGTTCTTCTTGTTCTGCTTCTTCTCTAGACATAGCCAAGGCCAGCTGCAGTTGTAATTCTTCCTCTCCTACCGTTTGCGGTCTTGCAGCTTCCAATTCCGCTGGAAAATATATTTATTATGTTAATTCTTATGTAAAGTAATTAATGTTTGCATCTGATATACACGTGAAAAATAAACGAGATATGATAAGAGGATTTACAAACGTGTAAAAATTATCTTGTCCTAGTTGAAGTAATCTTGACTTGAAAGATCTTGACCAAAAGAAGCTTAAAAAAAAACCGCTTATATTATAAAGATGAACTTACTTGTACGTCTAGCCGCTGATTCGGATAAATGACAAGGTTCCCAATCTTGAAACTGAAACATGATAATAAATTTAGTTTTTGCAAGAGTAAATGAAGGTCGACCGAGAAATGTTACAGATTCTGTTCAGTTCTCGGCGCTCACATACTATAAATTTCATTCTGTCTTTATCATTCATTTCTCACAGAAGAATAATGAAATTTACAGCGCGCGTGAGAGCCGAAACCAGATGCAAGCGCAGTTTTTAATCATTGATTTATAACACGCTACTTACATCACTACTAACAGGTGACATTGTGTCCAGACCATCACTTCCAAAACCACTAACCGACTGTGCAAATCTCTCTTTTGCCTTCAATGCTCTAGCCCGCTCATTTCTCAATCTCTCATCATCTTTTAATAAGGCCACTAATTGTTTTGCTTTTTCTCGCACATTAATTCCTTGATCTTTATGCCCATCCATGTATTGAAAATCTATACAAAAATATAATAGGACTGTGTTAAAAAATTTATGGAAATCTCTTAAATAAAGTCAATAATATATCATATATATGAATATTTGATTTTATAAAATTTTATATTATAAAGTAAAACTCTAATGAAATTTTACGTTTGTTACCTTTTAAGGTTTGGATGGCAAAAATATTTTCTTTGCACTGTTGCGCTACCTTTTCACTTCCTGTTTTGATAAGATATTCTAAGAGAACTAAGGCTTTGTATACATGTCGCCAGTTTTTTCCATGATCATTCAATCTTTTCCATAACATTTGCATAATTTCCGTAAATGCTACGACATTGTATGTTAAATCGGCAATTTCTGCCATAAGTGTACTACTTGGACCCCAAGGATCATTGCTAGTAGCTTTTCGTACAGCTTTCTGTAGAAAAAAATAGCAATTATCTCATACTGATATTCAAAATTCTTACATATTTAATTTTATTCATTTTTCTCTCCATTTAACATAATATTTTTAGATTTTCTACTATTATTTTTACATATTAATGGGGAAAAATAACATCAAGTAATACAAAAAGATTTAAATAATCACCTGGGCATTGCTGTAGTTATGGGCAAGATTCATAATATCTCGCCTAATACCTGCTAGATTCACCTGCATGACGTCTTGCCCTTGTCTTCTCATCTAAAAGATATTATCGCTATATGTTACTCAATTGTAGTATTATGTATCTTGATTTTAGAGACCCATATTTATTATCCCATTAATTCCAATATAAAAGGGAACGATCATATATTGATCTAGTACAAATAATTTTATTTACAGGATTTATTATGAAGACTCTTATACATATATAATCTTTCAAAGACCTATAAATTCTTCAACCTTGATCGTTTAATCTTTAATGTACATGGTCTATAATTACTATAATATAAAAATAGCAGGTCAATTATGACGCAAGTAGCATCTGATAATAAATATGGGTATTTTGTTTACATGAAAGCCATGCAATTATAAGTATGCATTACTTTAAATATTACAAACCAAGTAATATAGCACCAAATTATTCAAATTAGCACCAAATTATTAAAATATAAATTAATTTACAGAAATTTTAAAACTAAAACCAAGGCATGCACATTAATCAAATTGTAACAGGCAAATAAAAAAAAACCCAAGTTGCAAAAAAAGATTATTATATACAGCATATTAAAATAAAGAAGATTGATAAAAACAAATACAATTATATATATATATATATATATATATATATATATATATATAAATAACATGTTTTTATTATAATTATTGTACCATAAAATTCTTCTCTTAAATATCGTAATAAAATGTTAACAATTGCATACATATAAATAAAATTGTACTAAGTACTAAGTGTGAAGAAAATAAAATGCAATTTATATTTACCATAATTTTATTTTAAGATCTATACTTTAGCATAATTTACCTGATTAATTATCAAAAATATGTAAAAATATGCTTACGCATTTTATATATATATGAATTGTTATTGTTTTAAGACACTAAGTGACACTGAGTTTTAAGACACTAAACAATAAAACATAAATATAAAGAATAAAATATAATAAATATAAACATAATAAATATAAAAAGTTATTAAGCTCTAAGAATAAAGAATACCTATATATATATTTTAATATCATATGAAAACATGTTTGTTTTGAGATGTGCCTATATAAATTTATGATTTATACTGTCCGTCTTTCTTTTTCCGTATCTTATCTTTGAGATGAGTGTTATTTATAGTTATATGGAATGTAGTATTAAATTTCAATACAAATTTAAATATCATATTTATACAATATTTAATGTAATACTGACTTGCATAATGTTCATTTGTCATTATCAGTTTTACTTATTATCGCGTTTTGCTAGTAAACATTGCAAACTAATAAAGGTGCATTACAACAAAAATTGGAAAATAAAAATAATCTGAATACATATGTAACACACATAACACAATAACTTCTTGTAAAAAATATCAGATTATCTTTACAAAGATTGATAGATATGATTTATTGTGAAAACACACAGAAATCTTCTAATAATATGCTTTGACATCAAATTATCACGTTATCATGAGTGAGCACAGTTGTTAATTCAACAATCGTGAACATTATTGGCATTTACCTTCTGCATCGCCATTCTTGACTAATGAAATATCGCTGACGTTGTTGATGAAGTTCTAGGTTTTGCCCAGAAATATAGAAAACTTCCGAATAGTCCGAATCACAATAAAAGCCTAGACTATCAGATGATACGATAAATAAGAGAAATTTTATCACACCTTAAATGTATGATTCATCATTCTGCATATGGATGATAATGACACATTAATCTGTTAAATAATGGTATTATGCAAATGAATATTACATGAAATTTTTTATCAAAAAATTTAAACGAATTCTATAAGATTGTGCACATGAAAAAAAAAAGGTAATAGCGATGCACATACCTATGTCCAATACGTTTACAAATTCCTAATATGGCAAAAGATTATACTTTTAGCAATAACAGTAATTAAATAAAAAAAAGAAAAAAATATTGGTTTTAATAGGCACAACTCATAATACTTTTTTTTTTAAGTTATGTATAATAACGTGATTGATATGTTTCGTAAAAAGTATCGCTATTATACGAAAATTGTTTGAAATCTTGTTTCTCACAGAGAAAGATAAAGGACAATTTCATATCTACACGCACATACAGTCAAATATTGATTTAAATTCAACGTATACGTTTAAAGACTACTCAAGCAGAACAACAAGTCATTATGATATCAAAATGATGTCAAAATAACTCCAAAATGATCATTAAAATTATCATTTCTGATTTATTTTAATGTCATTTTGACGTTATCGTGACTTATTGTTCTACTTGTATATAGGCTATCATTGTTTCAAAAAGATCTTGAAGATCCGTGATATCGCGATTTTATAAAAACCAGATACTCATTGTATGCACCTATCCTCATAAGTTTTCGACAAGCAAATCGCTAAAATGAGAAAAGTAAAAACTATAGTTTAAGTTCTTAAAAAGTACGAACTATAGAGAAATCTATCGTTAAGACTACCCTTTTTACAGATGATAGAGCACATGCAAAAAGTTTGTGGAAAGAAATCACTTACACTGATGGAGGTAAAGATGTGCACCTTCCTTTAATGAATTGTACTGCTCTTCTGTAAAAAAAAAACGAGAACTTTATCATTCGCGGCATGTTTCTGTTGTATTCTCTGCTTATCTTATCATAGCAATATGATTTTATTCTTGGAGCAATGTTATCAATTCATCTAACATTAAATTAATATGCGAAAAAATGAATGAGATTGTCTTTGTATCCAAGTATCGCTCGAATTAATAATGCCTCGAGATTTTTAAGTTTGAGGATTTTAGAGAAGTTCATCAATGCCATTAAGCCCAATCTAAAATGTGCTTTTTGCTTCCTGTTTCTTATTTTTTATCATTTGCTTGTTTTTCCTTTTTGCGTTTTACTGACAATCGTGTTTCTCATCTCTTCTGAAGTTCGTCAACTTTCATCTCGGGCGAAAAATAGGAAACGAAGAAATAAGATAAAAAGCGAGAAACAGGAAGGCAAAAAGCACGTTGTAGATTAGACCTTCTGAATTGATGATTTAAGATCTTCAATGGCATTCGTTACATTTGTTCAACACATGAGAGATATCGACATTGTTATTTAAATATTCTATCTCTAATAATCACACATAAGCCTGCCTGCTCCCACTAACGTCTTCTTCTTGAGCTACTCAGCATGACTGTGCTAATCATCACTCACAACTGCAGTTTGCAAAAAGTCAAGAGTATAAACACAGCCAGAGCAAAGAGCTAGAAGCGTTATCTATTACGCGAAACTACAGCGCGAGCTAAGATCCTTTGTAAGGCTTCCTTCTGACATATTAACAGTATTATACATATAATTGACCGTGAAAGTATTGATCATTGTCCCCTCTGTCTTGTTGCACCACTCAATTGACTTTCCATTTCCCGTGTACTAAGCTCACACGTGTTGAGACTGCGATAGTTACGTCGGAATTGGAAAATAGCGACGAGCGATAAACAGTCTGCGGTTTGAGAAACCTTGCAAAACGATCACGTGGGGGAATTATCATTTCAAGGCGTCACGTTCGAAAATTGAGATACTTGCGCGTTTACGTTATCTCGAGCCCATTATCGAGACCCTGATGGTTAACGTGCGTTAATGTGTCAACGCTTAGCGTAAAAAACACGGCGCGTGTGAAGGAGGGATGACAGGGGAAGGAGCGCAGGCAGGAAATTATTGCTATTGTATACAATTGCTGCTAAATCGCCTAAATCGGTTAAATCCAGAGGTCAATTCCATCTTGGCGCGCGGGTGTCTCCTTCGGGTGAACGCTCCACGTCGAAGCTCCGCGGTCGACCTCCTCGCTCGCTCGCTCGTGCGCGCACACCCTCGCACTTCAGAACATGACACGACGCAACGGGAGGAAGACGATGATGGTACGGTGAAAAGAAAGGATGAAAGAAGCGAACAGACGCGCGCCGTTCCGCTCCAGCCGTGACTGGCGGAGCGGCGACGGGCGACGGGCGACGGGCGAGCGCGCTATCGCGCGTATCGTAATCCGTACCCGCCCACCGAGAGATCCTCGTCGCGCAAATAGATGTATATGTACGTGACACGTCAATCTTACGAGGTATTGCCGTTACGATCGAGATCGAGCTTGGGGGAGGCGACGGGCGCGGCTCCCGTTTTTCCGAAGGATAGACAACGTCCGTGATCGTCGCGCAAGATATTCGTGAAACCCCATCGCGTCTATCCGTCCGAATGATGATGATGATGATCACGATGATAACGATGATGACGGTGACGACGACGACGATGACGACGACGGTGGTAAGATATTCGTACTTACCTCGTGCGCGCGGATGGATATCACCCGAGAATTTGGAAACGCGGAGCTCTCGAGAGCAAGACGGGGAACAGGGACAGAGAGGCGAAATAATAAGTAAGACACTTATGACAAGTCCATTCACAGGCACTGACGAATTGTACGATTGCGGGGCAAGATGGCGCTCGAAAATATTTCCGCTCCGTCCGCCGCGCCCGCGCACGAGCGTCGCATTCGTAAATTTCTATTCCGAATAATCCTAATCGTACTTACGTTTCGCAAGGCAGAAACTTTAATTTATTCGGATGAATTTACAATTAGCCAATATGTCGAATAACTATAATACATAGGCTATTCAAGGAATCAGCATTATGCATTATTCTATCTTTACCGTTTTTTAATAAAATGATAAAATAATAAAGATAGAATGATGTACAATAAATATAAGAAGACAGGTGTAATATTGCGTGACAGCTGAATATAATTTGGGGCAAATTTCTGATTAGTAGCAAATTTCTAATAGTTGTCTTCTTACATCTTAAACATAGTTAGAAAAAATTATTTTTTTCTTACAGAGACAAATGAAGAGAATATTATTTTTGAATCTTTTAATCGTTTCTCTTTATTCATTATTATGTTTACAGTAGACTAGATTGATTTTATAAGTAGTTTATATTGCAATCTGATCTCAGCAATTTGTTTCTGTGTACTGTTACAAAGTAATGACGATACATCTTTGAAATATTTCATTCATTATACACATATATATATATGTGTGTATATATATATATATATATGTGTATATATATATATATATATATATCGTTAAGGCACAATAACTTAAAATTGCACTCAGAAGAAATATCCTGAGGGCACTGTTTATCGAGAGATTAATAAATATTTATGTAAATCACATAATGACTCAGAATCAATATTCAAACGCTGTCATTTCATTTGAAGATACATCGCCATTTAAATACTTTTATGAATCATTATACACAAGACATTATTGGTTGATTAATAATTATTTTTAATCAGTCATTTTCATAAATCAGATTTAAAAGAAACACATTACTGAAAACATAACATATATATATATATTATATATACGTATACAAATCACTATTTTAACGCAATTACTTTTTAAGAAAATAATATACTACTTTTGCTATAAATCTCATACTTTCATGACATCTAGTAATTACAAGTTCGCAATAGACATAAGTTTATAGAATCTATAATTGTAATTTATACATAAATTTATAATATTAATTTTCAATAATATTAGTAATGATTTTCTTCATAAAATACAACAGTTTGAAAAAGATTCTGCTTCATTTTGAAGATATTTATTTTTCTCTATAATCGAATGAATCACGTTAAAACTATTTTTGCATCGGCACGTCCATGTTAAGCAAATAAAACTCCACAAAAAAGTAGGTAACTTTGCGACTGTTGTATCGTATGAAATCTCTGCGAGGAAATGTGTGCTTAATTTATGTTTAAATTTTACATCTTTGTATTATAATTTCAAGACTTAAAATAAAAGTTTAGTTCTACATCAACATAAATGTAAGATAAGTGCATCAACAAATGCATGAAAATACATTTCTTAATCCAAAAGAATATATTACAAAAATTGACTATCTATAAATGGAATAACATTTTAATAAACATTTGGTTTTAGCAATGTATAATCATTTACATAATACTTTTGTTCACTTTGCTGATATACAATATTCTATAATAGAATATATTCATAACTAAATTAAATATTTTAACAGCAATAGGTATTCGTTTGACAATTAAATTTCAAATAATTATTTAAAATTTACAATAGAATTCCAAATAAAAATATAATTTCAAGAATATATGATTCAAGTTTCGAAAATTCTATCATATATGTTATATGTATATATAACGATACTAAAATATGGTTAAAAACTTTAAAAGATAATTATTTCTTAAATAAGAAATTTTTGATTAGTTTGTTGCTTTACCGTATTTATCCGTTTATGACAAACGAAATTCAATGTTAAATATAAAAAATTCACTTGTTCTACGATAATCAATAACTTATATATACTGATGAAATCACGTTCATTTTAAGTAAACGAATCATTCCTAATGATATTCTGTAGATGGAGTCACATCGATCATATCGGCGGAGCTAAAAAAAAGATATTTGTATGTGATGATTGCAAAAGAAAATTTGTACGCGATTTTTCGGTTTGCTAATAAAATAAAACTCAACAATAATATAAAAGCACAGGGGAAATCAAAATGCTTCGAAATGTAATGACACGTGTAAATTAGAAATAAACGCATTGTAGATTTTAAATAAATGCTTTTTTTCAGAACATGCGACATGCTTTTTATGTTTTATATTATATAATATTATATACATATATTAAATTTGAATCGAATTTAATTCACGTCTTACTGACAAGAAATTTTTGTAATAATTTTGCTGATTTTTTGAGGATATTATAAAGTATCTTTTGCTTAATTTTGTGCCAATACACAAAAACACAGACAAGTGCATGTATCTTTAAATTCGATTTTAAAATGTGCATACGACTAAATATATTTAAGACGCGAAAAATGAAATTACTAGATCAAAAGTTCATTATAACTTCTCAGTTTCACATATGTATCATTACTTTTAAACATCTACAATTATATGGAATTATTTTGTTCTTTTATTGTTCATTATTTATATAATTATATTGCACACTTTATATAAATAATAAAACAATATAGTGCTGTTTATAAATTAAAATTATTCCTGCCGTTTAATATAAAAAAAATGCATGTAATAGCATTTTAAAAACAAATATCCTATTCATTTCTGAAAAATATAGCAAAAAATGCACACACATTCTGGCAAAGCATACAATACACGAAATATGACTAGTCGAGCTAATTATTAATTTTCTTTTTTCAGTAAAATTAGTAAAATATTTTACAAATTTTTTGGTATGGAATTATAATAAGAAACATTGCCCGATTGGTCATATTTTATCAAGACAACTTTTACATGTCAATTATTAAGGATAGACATAACACAATATCACAAACACTTACAAGACATACATGGGTGCCCTAAGAATAATTTCTTGTAGTCGTCTTTACATTAGTTTGCTGTATAACATATATCAAATATTATATTATCAACTCATGTTATGAAAAAAAAAAAGAAATATGTGTCTCTGTGTTGATCTAACTTGAGAGATTGTTTATTATGTCAATCACAAGTGATTATATTGGACTGAAATTGATGTTAAATTGTGCATGTTTAATATTGCACAAAATTTAAATACATTTGTGAACATTAAAGATGTTAACATATAATATATCTTATTGTTAGTTTTTTTATGACTATGTTCAGTAATTCGTGTAGATGTTCCTTCACCACATAAAGGACGTTATTAAATCGGATGTCTTATATGTTGTTTTTAGAGATTGTAGATGGAAGTGAAAGGGATATATATGAATATATTTATTTACCTCTTGGAACATTTAATATGTATAATGAGTAATCCTATGCCCAGCAATAAGCACAAACTCCCTACAACAATGTAAGCAATGCCAAGGAAAGGATTCTTTCCTCCCAAAAGTGAAGTTGTGCTTAAAATCATCTTTTTCTTTCCATAGAAGGAGGATACTGAAAATGCTGAAAAAAATATTCAAAACATTATCTAATTTCTCTCATGTTTAAATAAAATATATAGACATCTTCAATTTTTTATTTTACAATTTCCAAGCAGCTGTAATTTTATTTCATTATTTTAATTATTAGATTATTTTTATAATTCGATTTGTTTACATTACTTACAATAAACAACTTTAAGAGTGTAGTTTCCTTGAACTAGACCGCTCTTAAAGCCATCTTGAGAATGGTCAATCCTACGATAGAGTTTTCTGAAAGTGGGTAATGCGGCAGTTCTCATCCATACAATTAAATCCTCGTTTTGAAAACCATTGTTTTCTTCATTAATGGGATCCAAATCCCAAATGTGTTTAGTCCAGTTCTTAGGCTTAGCAAAATTCTTGAATACTTCTTTCAAATTACCCTCTGGATTCCTGAATTTGATATTTTTATCGGATGGCCAAGCTATACCAGTTCTTAATAATGGTACTTGTCCACCATGTTTTGCAGAATATAGTGTCAACTCATCGCTAAAAAGCGAATTTGCAATAGCACCACATGGAGCAATGGCTGTATCTTTGTCGTTTATTTTATCATAGGCAAATGGTTCACAATCACTCGAAACAATCTCATGCAACTGTCCTAACAGTTGATTGTCATCTCGAGATTTTACATATCTACGATGATTTTGATAGAAGTTTGTCAGGCCATAATACATGTAAACTTTGCCAGCAAATTCTGAAGTTAGCTCGAAATTTATTTCACATGTGCATGAGCAATTATTACATTCTGCAATTACATCTGCACACTTCTTAGGCAACCCATCATCTCTGGTAATATTGGTGGAGTTGCAGTTAGTATAATCTATAATATGTTCCTTAACTTCATCAGAAAAATAAAGTAATCCTATGCCAACTGGTATAAATGCAACTCCTATCACAAAGAACGTTGGTAGAACTGTACCAGCTGTGAGTATTGGTTGCCAGGCTGGTAATCGTTGTTGCTTAAATGCACTATCTGCGTACAGTTAAATTAGATAACATGTATTACAAATACAAGTATTTCAAAAAATATCAATTACATTTGAGATATATTTTTTGTTTCTTCCTTTGATTGTTTTTACTGACATTATATATTACAGATTTTTTTTTTTCTTAATAAGGGTAACAAAATTATTCAGAGCAAAGATCTTCTACAGATTCATTCTTACGTTATCTCTGTTATCTTTCATATTGCTTTCGTAATTATACAGTTTAGCACAATCACCTCAAAAATTACTTTTTATAATAAGATACCTAGATTTGTTTGATAAATATTTATTGCCTTAACTATCAGCAATTTGTAAATAAAATAGTATGTATAGGATTATGTATTTTCATAAATATTAGATTTGATACTGATTAATACCCCGATTATGCAATTGGTTCCCTTTCTAATTCTTGGCTTCCAAAATATACAAAAGATCAGACCAATTTTACTTAATTTTCGCAGAAATAACGAGATAATTAAATTTTAAAATTATTTATATGTTATTTGAACAATTCGGGAAAATGTGTAAAATTATACTCAAAATTATCTCAACAATCTACAAAATTAATTCGATATCATCAATCGTCGAGAAAAATGCACGATCGTTGAAGATTTATCAGCAAAAAAGTTCATCGATTAAATTAGCAAGATCATTTGGTTCGTTTTCCGACTTTTTAATGATAATTGAAATGCTCACCCGATGGTTTTTTCGATTTATTAGGCACCGCATCAACTTCGCTGATGGACGTCATGATTTAGCAACAAAGTAAATAAATCTCGGTATTTTCAATAACCTAGTACGTATCAAAATGACAGAAAATTGAAAACACGTCACACGTCACTGCGAAATTGAGAATCCATTAGTTAATGACCGTTTTCATTGATCGAAAAAAATAAAGGCTGATATACATGTAGAATCTTAAAGTCTAGTTTCTAGAGTGTGGCTTGGACTGCGATCAGAGAGAAGCCTGAGAGCGGCCATGCCCGGGATTTAGCTGTAGGGGCTCCGCACAATAAAAAAGAACAGAGAACAGAGAATAAGGCCAGTAATAAGTTCATAGTTAATTCTTATATTTGAGGTCGTCTTAAGCATAGTCTTAAGATGCTATAAGCCAATCAGAGGGCCGTATTAGCAACTTAAGACATTACTTAGACGATCTTAAAATAAGAATCGGCTATGAATACCGGCCTATGCATTTCAACCTATCAAAAATAATATGTATTGTGGAATACACAGTTTCTGATAGGTTGAAATTCTTATTCTCTGTTTCTTTTATTGTGCGAAGCCCCTAAGGGCAACTAAATAGGAATATGAGCTATGTTCCAAAATTGATTGCTGTACTGAAAATCTATCACGAGGCCTAGAAAGCCTCACAGGGAGAGAATGGCAAATTGCTTCACATGATCTGTCTCCTCTGATTGGGCATGGGCACAATATAAGTACATATTGTGAAATGGGTATCAAAGCTCCATAAGCATAGAAGAGATTGGAAAAACTGATCAGGTGACCTCTATCTTGATTGGACGTGGGCATTCACGTGATGCAATTGTCACTCTCTCCCTGTGAGGCTCTCTGATCTAGAAGCACGATTGCTCTCTAAGCGCTCAGTGAGCCCTCTAATTGGCATATTCTATTAGATCTAAAAATATAGACCAAACAGGTACAAGAGCTCACTGAACGTTCGGTCGTGCTTTTGGATGCACCTTATTAATCTGTTTTCTGTTCCTACACTAGATTGTTCTAGAACTCTCTTTCTCGAACTCGCTTTAAACAAATATCAAACATATATCTTTCTCACTTTAAGTTCCAAAAGTTACACTATTTCCACAGAAAACAGACCTTATGACTTTCTGAACATACTTTTGTTTTTCCGCAGTTTGGTTGAGGTGAGGGCAGCTGAGGGTCGCTTATCGCTAGCAAGAAGGAAAGTAAGGATTTATTCATTTCTCCCGATCGTTGAAGGATGATTGATTAGTACGGACTCATTAAATTTCTTGATACACATTTTTTCAACATGTTAAAGCATAAATTACCGAAGGATTGGATTATTGTCAACTCTAAAAGTCATCCGGACAGAATATATTACTTCAATGTGAAAACGAATCAATCTTCGTGGATTCCACCATTGAATAACATCTGGGTATTTTTCTCTCCATAATTTATTTTCTGCTGTAATCTGTTGAACATGTTAAGATGCTTTTTTATGCTGGTGCTCGAAAATTCAACTCTCAATATCAGGAATTTTATTTTTGAATTATATTGCATACAAAAATCCATGATTTTCATAATATGCTATAGAATTTTCATATGCAATATTTTTCCGGAATGAAAGCCTTAGACACTGGCCTAGTTTACACTATAATATGTTTAGGCTGCTACCTGTACAATCGGTATCTTTGTTTAATCTTGTAAATTAAACAAGAATATCTATTGTATAAGTAGTGGCCTAATTGAATGATATAAACTAAACATCAAATTGAAATCATGCAGCATCTCATGAAATGATATCATCAAATTTCTTCTTTAGATGTCTTCATTTTAATTTTTAAAAAGTCTTTTAATTCTCTAAAATTTTTATAGACTTCTTCAATAAAACATCAAGAAAAGAAACATTGCAAAACAATGATATCTAAACATAATGCTAAGAAAAAGGAAACATCTAATCAAGATGTCAATCATAAAATTATCGAGACTCCACAAATAAAGGCTGTTAGAGAAAAAGCGTTGCAAAATATAAATACCAAAAATAAATCTCCCTTGTTGTCAGAAGCTTTATATACAAAGATAGCAGGAAATAAGACAAATATTTCTTTAAAAAACTTTCCTTCAAAGTTAAAGGATGATAAATCGGTAATTTCTTGGGCTAAAAATGATAATGAAGGAATACTACAAGTACCGCTTCGTGGAAAACAGAGAAGTTCAAACACATTTAGGTTAAATAAACCATTAAGAAAAGATGCTATGGTTAAAAAACAAAATCAGAATACCGCAGACCAGAAGTTGACAAAAACATTAGAGAAAAGAGATGAAAATATAGGACACCAAGAAATTATTACTCGAAATGCACATGATATTGAGCAACATAATAAGAATCAAAATGTTCAGAAATCATGTAACCAAAATTCAAGTAAATGCAATTGTATAAATATAATTATTATGTCACTATTATAAAAAAGTAAAATTAACTTTGTGTTTAGGAAAAAAAAAGGGAAAATCGTTTTTAAAGACAAACTTGGCACAAGAACGTATGCAAAGACTAAGAACAAATTTGAATGTTGATAAGGAAAAAATTAAGGAAATGTGTAATGTTGACTTAATTATTAAGAAGTCTCCTCAAAAGTTGAGCAGAAGTTCATCTAATTCCAGTAGGTATATAACATAAAATATATTTTTTATATTTTATGCTTTAGTAGAATTGTTTCATATTTTATGCTTTAGTATTTATCAGTAGAGATTCAAAATATTTGTTTCTATACTTTTATATTGTTTATATTTACAGATAGCTTAGGATCAAATGTTTATAAAAATATTGACACACGACTTAAAAGGTTACATATCAGACTCTTAAAAGATGCAACATACGAAAGAAATATTAATACATTAAAAGATGATGATTCACAAACTCAACAAAATGATCAAACAAAAAAATCAAATAAGACTGAAAATACAACAAAGGATAAATTGATAGAACGGGGTGAGCAAGAAGTTTTATATGAAGAAATGGATTGGGAACCAATGAAAGATGAAGAAATTGCTCTTCAGGTATAATCAATATAATTGAGACATATTTTTTAAGCAATCATAACTTATATGAATATATTTTGCCAGTGTGATTATATATCTTGTTTAATATTGACAATTTTTGTTTTATATAAAAGTTACTATAAAAAAATATTGTTTTTATTAAATTTTATACTTTTATACTTTTTCTTAGTATAGGTGGAAGTTGTCAGAACACAACTTTGTAGAGAAAATCGTATAGATGAAACAAATTGTGTGTCAGAAAATGCTGCAGAGTTGACGCAATCTAATAATACAGAATCACACGCCAAAGGTCCACTGTACATTGTTATTGATACAAATGTATTTTTATCAAACCTTGAAATTGTTGAAGAAGCGAAAGATGCAGTATTTAAGAATTACCCACGTCCTTTTATTGTAATTCCATGGACTGTGATATGTGTAAGTATAATGTACAGTATAGTCAAAATTCTATCTTTTTAAAAATTTTAACATACACATTTTTTCTAAATAATTTTTACAAGAATTTTTTACAGGAATTAGATTACTTTAAAGATAATGGAGCTAATAATGAATTATCGATAAAAGCAAGGAAAGCTATATCTTTCATCCACAAGCAATTTTCCTCTAAACATCCACGTGTCATAGGACAAACACGAGAACAGGCAGCGAAAAATCAAGAAGATTTTTCTCTCAATTGTCCAGATGATGAGATCCTTCAGTGTTGTTTACAAATCTCTCAATTACAAAAATCAGTGGCAAGTTATCTTTCTGTCATGTTATTTAACATATTTATATATAAAAGAATAACAATGCTATATTTATTCTTATTTTGTAGGTCTTATTATCTTATGACAAAAATCTCTGTACTAAGGCGATGATATATAATATATTGGCATTGGGACGTCATGATCCACTTGAAAAAATAGATGACCTTGATACGGATGCAGCAGTCAACCGTTTGAGTGACGATCCTGATGAAAGATCTATTTTCGTGGAAGAATCACATTTGACGGATGATATTTTTGAGGATACAAAATTAATTATGAAAAACTTTTTGTCAACAGTATGCATCTTACTATTAGATCATGAACCAGTTTTTACGCCTATGTATCAAATATATAAAACCAATATTTTTATTTCAGATTATTACAAAACAAATGTCAGAAATTTATGGAGAAGCGGAGTGGCACGTATATGTCATTATAAAGCCACCGTGGACTACAATAACTGCATTAAAGTGTGCTATAAAGCACTGGATTGCTGCTATTAGCGAATCATTCCAAAGACGTGATGCTGAATGTCTTCTCAAGGAATTACTCGATACTTTTGAACATACGCCAGGTATATTCATATACATATAATCTACTAAAAAACTACATTTTGCAAACTGAGTATTTAATTTTGATATTTTAGCTGGTGGTCGAAAATTGCGAGATATGGAATATATTATAGAAAAGTGCAGTGATTTAGTACAAATGGTTAACACAGATAAGCACTATGATCTCTTGACAGAAACGTTTAATGCTATTACCGTAACAATTTTTTTTATATTTGAATATATTTTGTTATTATGAGACAGAGTTAAAAAAATTCATACTTTTAGGAACTCAAGAAAAAATGTAAAAAATATTTCGATAATATTGATCTGAAAAAATTACACGACAAAATAGGCATCGCGAAAAATTCCCAAGAACAAGAAACGAGAGCAGAAAAAGTCTTTCACTGTTTCCAGCACATTTATACTTTCGCGCGTGACCTATGGTAAGAATCCCTCTACTTGTGTGCGTGTATGTGTGCATATATACATATAGTGTGATTATGATTGGAAACGAATCTGTGACTCACTGATTACAAGTAAATCGTATTCATATGGAGCCACATGCACCATCATAATATATATGTACATATTATGAAAAAAAAGTATTTACTAATACATATCATCATATTTGAATTATATATTATGTTAATGCAAATATGATATATATTGAGAATACTATTATTTCTTTTTATTTATAATTATTTTATTTTTATTCCATAGTGGTTTGGCATGCAGTAATGCAGGAATGGCATATTCCTTTACCTTCGATTCTGCAAATCCATCATTATCACAAGCATGCGTACAACGTCTGCAATCAGAAATTACTAGAAAAGTAATTGATCTGACACAAAATCTAAATAAGTAAGTTATTTGCTAATATGTGTCGATCTATTTTTACTGATAATATGTAATTTCGCGCCATGTTATTTTGTATTATAGTATATTTATGTATTACTTTTTTTTTTGTAATTAGGTTACTGATGCAAGCTGAAAATTCTATAACACATCAGACATTGGTTAACTTACAGTATAATTTAAATACATTTCTACCTGACACAAGAGATAGAATAATATTTGATGTAATACCTTTGGATGTATATTATTGTGTCAAGTTAAAAGAAGAAGTATTAAAGACTGGTTTAAGACAGCTACAAGAATTAACTTCGCATTTTTGTGCATTAGCTGCTCATACATAGTTGTATGTATTTTGTAATTTACTATTTTTAATTATGTTTGTTATTTATTATTTTTAATTATATTTAAACGAAATATTACTATATATTATAATTACTATAAAAATATTATTATAAAATTTTTATGAGGGTGACTGTATCAATAGTATCAATGAAAATTATTGCAACTTTACTTTTAGATTAAAAATTTTAGAATTATTTTTTTCTTGTTGATTGTATTGCATTTACGAGAAGTGTATTATTTGAGGAAAAGTTTTTTTTGTACCTATGTGTGTATGCGTGTGCGTGTATTAATAAATTTAATATAAGTAAATCTTCTGAAAATGTTTGCATATGTAATACTTTACACATATATAAATATACGTGTTGTGTGTGTGTGTGTGTATGTATGTGTGTGTGTGTGTGTGTATGGTGTGTGTATGGTGTGTGTCTGTGTGCGCGTGTGCGTGTAACGTTTTTCATTGATGCTTTTGGTATTTTTTTTATGACTATATAGATTATGAAAAATTGATTTTATTTTTCTTCTGAATTGTATACAAATTAATGTTATTTTTTATACAGAAAGAATGAGACGACGAATATTGTGAAGTATAATACGATTGTGCAATAAACAGTGGACGATATTTCTTAATACAGTATTAATACAATATATTTAATTTTTATAAAGACTCGCGAAACCTTCAGCAGGAGGTTGAAGCCAATTTTCCTTCGAGTATGATACATGTTTCGTCTCAATCACATGAAAAGTATAAGCGTGTCTCGATGTTTCACTCTTGTTTGGATAAGAAAAATGAACCACTTGACCATGGATAAGAATACAAGATCCTTTGCGTACTGGCACTGGTCTGAAATTACTTAATGGATAACAAGGCGCTGGCCTGTCAAAAATTAGTAATTCTTGAGAATTTGAATCTTTATTTCTCATATAACGCCTATGTGTTCCACTCTGATGTGATCCTGGGGCGATCCATAGACATCCGTTCTCTATTGTTGCATCTTCCAATGCAATCCAAAAACCCACGAGTTTCATTGGTTCAACATATAAATACGATGCGTCCTGATGCATTGTAACTGTAAGAAAATAAGAATTTTGCGTTCAATAATGTAGTTATTTTAGACATATAATATATTTGTGTTATGTCAGATAAATTCATGTGCTTTGCGTTATATTTATGTAACTACAAAGTATATAACTAAAAAATTATTTAATCACCCTCCGAGCCTATTCCAGGATTTTTGTAAATGTACATTGATTGACACACCATCGGTTCTTCATAGTTTAATTGAAAAGCAATTTCTTTGATTCTTTCATCGAACGTGTATTTTCTGAAAGTAGGGTGTAGCCAATGAAGAGCATGACCTACCTGAAAATTATAAAGCCGTAAAATAATTGAAAGTATTTTGAAGTAAGTCTGAGAATTGATTAAACTAAAAAAACAACTTTTTTAAGCTAATTTACTTTGTTTAACGACACTCTTGGATGAACCTTCAATTTTCCGTCTTCTTCCAGAGCTTCAGACTCGAAAAAAATACTTATTTTATTAGCGCTATCCAAAAAATACTTATCCTTATTCTGAAACACACAAGATCATATAATCATTATTTTCTTCATGATATTATATCATTTATAATTTCAGTTGTATAACGTTCACAAAAGATTGTTTCAAAATTAACAAAAATATAGTTTTGTATTTTACAAAATTTATATTTAATAATTGTATATATTCATTTTCCTTGATAAAGTCATCTTCAAATATTCACATAGGAACGTTATACTATCATCTTTGATCAAGTCTGAATCACCAAGTAGCACTAAATATTATACTTTATGTTTTTAAGTTAAATTGACAATTGGTCATATTACCTGTTGTAATTGTATTGTATTAAATATTTTTCGTTCTGACTCAGGTGGCAACTTATTTGTAAATTCTTCTCCGCAAGCTCTCAATTCTTCGATCTCTTCCGGTTGAAAGAAGTCTTCGAAAATGACATAACCATCTTTCTGAAACTTAATTGCAAACACAAATTCATGTATAAACGATATTTTGATATATATATATGTATATATAAGCTAATAAAATAAGGTTATAAGTGCGGAAAAAGATAAAAGAAAACGCAAAGTCGCTTTCCCTTTATATATTATATTCATAAATAAAAAGTTAGATTTGTATATAAAAAAAGAAATGTTTATAAGACATAATAATGTCTTACATAGCCGAACTATCTAATTATATCACAGAGATAACTTAAAGACCGCAACGTCTGTAGGATATCCATATATTTTTGCTGTATAGAGTGCGGAGAAATATTAAAAAAAATATAACAATTTCCGAGATGATTTATGATTTCTTTACTTGGGTTTTGTGACATTAACGTCACGATCATTGAAATTGAGGTAATCTTCAAATAAATAACGAATCGCTCTTTGATTTATTGGCGGGATAAGATAAGTCTGCTCTAACTGCTGGTTCAGAGATCAAAGAAATTTCGTTTCCGGTCATCTGACCATCTGACCGATCCATCGTAGTTTCGTTTCATCGTGATATTTTGAGTGATAGACTGCGACTTTATAAATAGATTACAATCGATAATGAAACCTAAGAATAACCACGGACATTGTCTGCTTCAAAGGGCAAACCCGGATATTTTTTTTGTGTCAACCGAATATGTGTATGAAAACGAGTTTGTCTTAATTATTATATTCTATTCCTATAATTGCTTTGTTTTCTTATTTTGGTACTGTCTATATTCAGCTTTTAAAAATATCTTGATAATTATAATTAGCTTTAAAAATATCTTTCTTGATAATTATAATAGTGTCCCAAATTATTTTACTTTTTTATTTTGAGATAATTTTCAGAAAATTATTTTTATTAATAATCAGTTATCGTCCGCGCACGACGATATCATTAATATTTGTAACTTAAATAAATATATATATATATATATATATATATATATATATAAATATATATTACGTAAGATAAAACGTTTGCGCAACGGAAAGTAATCTATAATTATTCTATATATATATATATATATATATATCATAGTTTTGTGATTCACGTATCGATATATATAATTCCGCATTGCTAGCTGGCAAGTGTCCTCATATTATCTCACATGCAAGTGCATATCGAAACAGATGTTTCAGAATTGCAAAACGCCATTAAATGAAAACGGAACATCAGCTCGAGTGGCATTTAATTTGCGGAACAGTTTAACGAGCAATTCTCGAAGGGATCAGACATACGGTCGGTATACAATTCGAGTCTTCTTATTCGCTAATCGTTTGATTTACAATTGAACGAATGTTTTAAGAGACCGACAAAAACCGCTGAGAAAAAAAGGAAACTGCATTGCGAAAATCCTAAAAACTCGCATGCCAAAATGGAACATCTTCGGTATATTACATATATTGCAGTCAGGAAAAGCTGAGCGGACGGTATTTTTAGCGTTCGACGCGATCATAAACATTGCCCAAAAGTCATGTCGCGATCGTAGGAAGTCCCGCACTTGTCATTCGATCGAAAACTACGGCGTCTTCCTTGCTCGGTGACGGTTCGGAAACGGCTTCGCAATAAAGACGCCATGGCGGAGGATGCTCGTGGATCACGGATCGTTCCCGCTAGGGCATCTTAAAAAAAAATCGCAATTTATGTGCGCAATTTTTACGTTTCGATTACGCTGAAACGCATTACTGCTCTGCCGCGCAATAATGCATTTCCTGCGATAAAAGAGAAATATTGCTCAACGCGGTAGCAATTTTATTTAAGACAATGATATCTGCAATCCTCTCCTGCTTTGTATTGCCCTCATTTGGCCTTCGAATTGTCATAATCGTTCGAACAAAGAGAGATTATATATTGATCTTTTTAATGACAGCTATATATCAATCACTCTTTTTCTTGAGATGATAGTTAATAATGAAGACGCAAGAAAGACGATTTATAGAATATTTCCATTTTCGAGTTTTGGTAATAATTTCTTGTGTCATATTCAATAATGTTTTTGTAGATTGAAAATATATATTAATGTAATAATTAATTCTTCCATCAATATATTTGAGATTTTTCCAACATTCCTTGTCAAGGTTTATTAAAATACCTATATGTCTGTTGTCCGTTGAGAGTATCATTTAAATATTAAGGTTATCTTTTATATTTATTATTTTATTGAACTGAGGAAGACTAAGTAAAGTCGTTTCCTATATATTATATTTTAACTAATTGAGTGACACTCTAATAAATCATTTTACATTTTTTATCTAATTTTTTGCTCATAATTGACTTTTCTATTACCATTAGTTTTATTAAAATATTAAGCAATATAAGAAAAAAAAATGATTTCTTAAAAAAGTAAGTTGTAAAATTTAACGAGGTTTACAAAATTATATTTAACATTTTACACACACATTTTATTCTCATTTTATTACATGGTTAGATGGTATAAATTTAACATGACAAATATTGGAATTGACGATTAGATATTGGCGGTTTTTCTTTTGGTTTATTATAGTTTTCTAAAGGAAAATAATTTCATCAAGTTAAGAAATCATCGTTTGATTGTTTTAAATTTTGATGTAATTGACGACTCATTACTTTACTTTTGAAACATATCTAATAAGAAAAGATATACATTTTCTCTTATTAGATATATTATAAAATAATTATATCTCATATATCTACATATATATATATATATAATATATTAATATAATTAATTAAAATTATATAGATATTAATTTTAGTTATAATATCTATGTAATTTTAATTCATAATTTTAATAAATTGATTTTATTATTTTATATTTATATTTATACATAATATTATAATACATAATTTATATAAATAAATACATGAGTATATATAAAGTCTATTTTTTCTGTGACTGAACTAATATACACGTTTGAAACTTAAAGTGAGATAGGGATATACAGTGGCCTGCAAAAGTTTCCAGCCAATAAAATTTTCTATTCTAATTTATAAAAAAAAAAGCCTGTTGGTGTTAGTACAAGATGTGAGTAACGAAATCTTGTATTAATACCCGAGAATTAATTAAAATTTTATCAGTCTTTTTTTTATAAATTAGAATACAAAATGTGACTGGCTGAAAACTTTTGCACGTTACTGTATGTTTGATATTTGGCAAAAGCGAGAAAGAGTGTTCTAGAACCCTCAGAAATAAAAAAACAGCCCTATAATCATAAACAATTGATTTTTACGATGCCGATTCTTTTGGATTGTGAATATAAGAATTTATCCGTGTATATCGTAAGCGAATTTGCGAGCTAAACTCGTGCAAGCACGTATCGCGTACATTAACGCAAAGTTATAAATGCGAAGCGCATCCCGAAAATAGCTACTATAGCTAGCCGTCATCGACAGGTGGGTGGTTGGGCTACGTCATCCCCCTTGTCGTCGACGTCGCTTTTTCTGGAATTTCATCCGTATATACGAATGACTCAAGCCACCCGTGAAAGCGTTGAATCGCGTGGATAGGAATAGAATGGAAACGCAGAATGAAGCATTGGTCGTTCATTACCACTTTTTCGCCCTCGTCTCATAGCGCGATCGCGAAGGATCAAGGCCAACTTCGTTATTTCGGGTTAATTTGAGCGTGCCAAATCTGCGAGAGCGATGCAAAATTTTCTAAAGCTTCTCCGATTCCGCTACTTATCTTTAGTATTTCAGTTGCACCGACAAAAGATTTTTAAAAAAATCATATACGATGAAATATTATTTAATTTTGTGAAATGTAAAGATTGCTTCATCCGATTAACAATTGTAACTATTAAAAAAAAAATTTTAATTACCGGGCGATGTAATTACCATCTATGTTGTAAACATCACTCGATTAAATACTATACGGCTAAAATAGCGTTGTAGCAATGATGAACGACATAGATTAATGTAGGTCATAGATCAGCGATAGGATGTTTCACGCGATAAAGTATCATCGGTGAGTTCCACTGTAAACACATTTCTTCTTTCATCAGAAATAGCATTTCTGGAAAAAAATCGTGATAAAAATCATGATAAAAACAAAACAATTATTTTCTGTGCTACTTACAGAAAGAATGGTATAATCGAAAACTTCGCGATATCTTAACGCATTCACTTCTCTTGTTTGTGATTATATGATATCACCAAATTTATATAATAAAGCAATACAGAATGTTAGATGACCGTATTTCTTAATTTTTTAAACTATATTTATTATCTTTTCCTCCTACTGCTTCGAGTTATTAAGGAAGTTGTAAGGCAAATGTAATATATTAAGAATTACTTGAAAAAATTACAGATTATTCTAAATCTTGCATTTAAAAATAATACAAAAAAATTAGACACAGTTGACCATCTGGAACAAAAGTTATTTCAATAAAAGGTAATATTTTTTAAATTTGTACTCTAATAGAAATATATAAATAAAAATATATTATAAATGTATTATGAAATAATGATAAACATCTCAATTTTTTTACATAAGTACTTTATAAATTCAAAAATATTTATAATATATAAAGTTACATTGAGATGCAAACACATTAATTGTTTAGTAAATAAACCAAATATTTATTTGTTATAAAAAAAAAATTAATTGGTGAATCTCAATGAAATTTTGCATAAGTCATTTTAGTATTTAAAATAGTTATAAAAAAATTTATTAAAAAATTTAGATTTTTATTATTTTAAATTTTTGTTTATAACTTTATTTTTGTTCATAACAATAATAAAACAATAACAAAATAAGTAATCTATAAAAATGTTGCTTAATAAAAACAGAATATTATGAACACAACTTTCATATGTATGTAGTTTGTTTAAAGCGTAAATATTAATATATGTGTTTTATGTCCTTACAATCTCCTTAACACATCGTTAAAAATTTCAAGTTTTGTCATATAAGCATCTTACAAAATGTTCAAGATGCGTTAAAATTTTTCATCTTTTTCTTTTTTTTTTTGATATCTTATGATATGAAAAATATTATTATTGGAAGGCAGTATTTAATTACTTAAGTAGATCTCTTGCGATGCGATAAAATACGTTATCTAATCACAACGTATCGAAATTGAAAGAAAGATCGGAATATGAACACACTTTTTTTCTCTTTTATATTAGAACAAACAGTTCACTTTTTTCGTTGACCATGAGTATGTAAAATAATGATAATGTTGCTCTTTGGCCATTTTTATCAAGATCTAAAAATAGTCCTCGAAATTTCACAGTACCAAAAAAAAGATATCTTTTGGATTACAATGGTCAAGTGATATGATTCGATAACAATGAATCAAAAATATATCATGAAAAAAATATACAGTTTTCAACATAAAAATAACTACATCTTTTAATTTTTTTCTTTTAATAAACATATATTTATATATGTTGTCTTTTACATTTTTGGATATATTAGGTGTTGGAATTAATTCGTAGCGTTTTTAATGAAAGAATGTTATTTATTTCACATAAGCATTAAAAAATACATTAATGAAAGTACTTCCCATCACTTGTAAAACGCTACGAATTAATTCCAACACCTAATATTATAAATATTATTATTAAAAACAGAAAGCTCATACATTACAACGTTCAAAAAAAGAGTTGTAACTATAAACTAATGAAATTTAAAAAGCAATAATTTAAGAAATTTGTTTGAAAATATTCAAATGTTAAAAAAAAAACTTCAAGATTACATTGATTGTATTTTTTTATCGTTATAAATTGGAAATATTATTTCTTGTTGTCGCAAAAGAATTTGGAAATAAAGAAGAAAAAGAGAGAGTTAAATCTGAACTATTACACAATACACACAACATATATGTATGCATATATATTGTATATACATTTTATAAATGGTGATGTATGATAATAAATGTGATAATATAAAAAATGGAAGTAAGTAAAAAATTTTAAATCAGCGAAATGATGCTACTATGTTTTGATAGAACGACATATTACTCAAATATGAAGATGCTGACCTCTGAATCGAGAGGTCTGGTCGATTATATCAATGTGGCAACTCCGATGACGTTGTTCGACAAATGACTATGTATTGTGTACTCTCGTTTCTTAATTCCTTGATGCAGGATATGTATAGAGGCTTTATATAGAGGAATTAGCGTTGAGAATTTCAATTGTGTGATTCTTTTCGAAGATATCAGTCGTAGAGAATACAAAAAAATCAGAATTCCTATAGAAACATTATGCATAAGTATATTCCTCGTTATATAGCATAAAATCTTGTTAAGGATTTTCGTTAATATGAATTATTTACATAAGTTTTTATATATTCTATATGTTCTAAATAATTCATATAAATTAATTAAACAGATAAAGAGTACTATGCAGTTTTCATATTAAAAAAATAAATGTAAGGTAGAACTTTTTAATGTTCTGAATATTTCTGAAGAAATACAGTAAATTTAAAAACATATAAAACATACAATTCTATACGAACAGCTCGATTTTTTAATTAAAAGTAGATACAATATATTGTAAGAAAATAAAAGATGTATCTCTAATTTCAATGTGAAGAAATAGTTATCTATCTACAATTTCATCGAACAGAAAAATCATATATTGTGGATATTTCATTATTAATTTTTTCTTTTTCCCTTCCCTCCCTCTTTTTCAAAAGAAGTAAGTAACACATTAAAGTAATCTTAAATATTCTAATAACATCACAAAAGAATTACACAGATATGTTTACTCTTATCTATAAATCTTAAAATATAATAATAAATAAATATATATTTGAAGCATTTATCATCCCATGATGAAAAAATTCGTCATTTCGAATTGATCAGCAACCTTGGCGAAGAAAACGATACATTCTTCGGTTTCGATTAAACTTTATTAATTAAATTAGTCCATATCAGCTTTCTCAATGATACAAGACAACGCGAATCTCCTTTCCTTGTATAGGAAGGCGATACGGAGAGACAATTCTCACGAATGCTCGATTCTACGGATGGGACTCACCTGCGCGCGTATGTCCTTCATCTTGGTACACGTGTCAACAATATTCCACGAATTCTGAATCTGTTCGTTGAACACGAGGCAGAGTGAGTCCGGAACACGTCCGCAGCCGAGTGCTCGCACCAAATGACTAGGTGAGCCCGCGGATATGCGAAGTCCGAGTCGAGCTGGCGATTTGTGCGAAGCGAGCGAGACGAGAGTCATGTCGTCCCGCTGGTATCTCGATGAACGAACGATCAGATTTTTCATTTTCCAAAAATTCGAAGGATTTATCACCTGATGAAAAAACAAGGAATCCTCGACGATACGAGGCTATTTTTTTATACTGGACATTTATCTCAAGTATTCGTTCGTCATTCAGATACTGTATCTTCTTCATGAAGATATTGCGTTGTAGTGTAAGAAGATAATCACGTGCAGCACAGTTAAAGTTAATTAACTTCAAACTAATTATTCACGCATCATTTCTGATACTTCACTCATCAAATCTAAATTAATCTCAAGTGTCTTCGGAACTTTATGAAGATATTATAAAAGAAAGGAAGATTTCTCGTTTAAATTAGTTTCTTCTTAATTAAATTTATATTAGTTTCTTAATTAAATTTATTTACCAATACATTAAATACATTCGATACGTTCACTGTACTTTATTATATTTTTAGTTAATATGTAAAAATTAATCTTAAATTATATATATCATAATTATCATAAATATTGCGAATAAAAATTATTTTATGTCAATAAGACGTAGTTTCTCTGTCATTATGAAAATTCACATACATGTGTACACATTTATACAATTTTTACGATAATTAGAAAAGTTATAGCATAATTTATTACAGTTATTAAAACGAGATGACACGAACACAATCGTACAATAAATTATTAAAGTAAGACAACTAATGTTTAAAACAAAACAATGTCTATGTTATTCTTTTATTCTTTTTTTAACCTTAATTATACGCGCATAAGTAATGTATATTATAAATTTTTGTACTATGAATCTACACTCCTTGAGTATTATTTGTGAATCCAATTATACGTAAACAAACAATTTCATGATGTAATAATCTAGATAATGAATGTAACGTTAACTACACGGTTCTTCGCTTATTTCCTAAGCTTCTGCTTGTAAGCTCGTTTCAGAGTTTCAGTACGATGTCCTCTTCACACAGCTCACGGTCAGTCGAAAACTCGGCCGTTCGTAACGAACGTCCAGGAAGTAAAGTTTCGAGAGTCAATCTTTTACAGGTTGCTTCAAAATCAATGCGCCTTAAAAGCGTATTTCTTTAGAGATAAGACTAACTAAATAGACTATCAATAAAATAAATAAATATGTCTTATTACCTTTTGATTTTTCATTTTCCACTTTTGTTTCATTTATATATTAGTTTAAAAAATATTATATATACATATTATACATGTGTTAATATAAAAAAATTTATTTATCGTGTAATGTATATAATAACATTATGTTTTTAATTGTACGATATTATACGTATATATTGTATGTTTATTAAGAAACGTACGTCATAATGTGCAACACGTTCCTTTTCATATATATTTTACTTTTATAGAATTAACAAAAATAAAATAAAAGAATTGAACACAGATAAGGGAACTATTATTTTAAAATTAATTTCCTTTATTATAATACTTTTATGTCATGATAAAAGAAATTAGTTTTAAAATAATAGTTCTCTTTATTTATTGCTATGTTAATAACCGAGTTAACGGCGTGATAATTTATATGCTACTCACGTGTTTCGTCTCCGTTTGGACGATCCTGTAGAAACAAGCACCGAGCTAACGGCGAATAATTCCGCGCACTTCGCTTGCGTGGGCTCGCTAATTTACACGAGCAGACGACATGGATTTATTAAAGCCAAATTTCTCTAAATTCTAAAGAAAATTTTCTTTCCCGTGGAAAGCGAAAAAAATTTACGTTCTTATTTCTTTCGTGTCTAGCCTTAATAAATAACGTACTGTATCTAGTCTCTTTTTTCTCACAAATTGGTTTTATCCTTTTGATTTGTCTACAAACGGTTGTGTTTTCATTCCTACTTTTATCTTTCCAATTTCTCTCGTTTCGATCTCATCTCATCATAGAAAATTCATAAATATGACGAAGCAACGCTTTACAATATAGTTATTATTAATATTATTAATTTTTTTATTCGAAGAATTGCCACTTTTTAAAGCACAAAGTAAAGAAATTTTGTTCGTAAATTTCAAGTTGATAGATTAAGTATTTAAGATAATTATTTGATTAAACATATTTGTGTTAAAGATAAACATACAACTAAGTGATAATTAATATAAATGTAATGAAGACGAGTAAAATATTCTATAATAAACTCCCTACTGAACTAGAGCAGTTGAGCAAAGATCAAAAGCCTAGGAATCCTAGAATGTATAAGATTTAGTTAATTGTTTCTGCGTGATTCGTTTGAATCACAATCATAGAAGGAAAGATCGTTGTTACTATTATTGAAGGTCGTATGATTTCAGTAGCCCTATATCATCTTATCATCTATATCTTATCTAGATTCGAAATCAATGAAATAACGCGTGTAAATCAACTTATTCGCAATCTTCCTGCTTTACGATTGTACTTCGTCTGAGATTAAAAAGTTCGTCGTCGTCGACGGGGTGAAGTCCGGTGGATATTCAGGAGTACAACGCGAGAGCGCTATTTGACAGTGAGCCAAGCTCTGTTGACTCGGTTTCTTTTTATACCGTACGGTTTAGCTACGGCATTATTGCGCTATTACTGCCGGGTGTTGGGCATTGTTGAAGCAGTTTGGCGGAGAGGAGAAAAGATAACTCCGGCAAATGAGGCCGTTGTCCACCGATCCGCTGTACGGTAACTTGGTCCGTTCGTCGGATGAAAACTTCGAATAACTTCGTCGCGCGTGTATACGTTTGCAGTATAACATCTTGGTTCGTTGCCAGGTATGTACTCTTTACAGCCTTAATTCGACTCGAATTAATTGTAGCCGCCGCGCGACTCCGCGTCGTAAACATTTGCTGTCGAGAACAGCGGAGTGTGGCATTAATTGTTCGCACGTATACTTGCATAGATAGCGAAGTGTTGCGCATGTTTGTCGATCAAATACGACATGTGAAAACGGAAAATGGCCGCGCTTTTAAATGCAACGTTAAGGGAGAGCATCATTAGAATCTGTAAATTAAAAAAAAAATACGCAGATTGTTTTTACTATCTTTTATCTTTAAGAATAATTACAGTAAACTGTAATTATCTCTTAAGAAAATATATTCGCGCACTATTCATTTCTTATCACTACTTTTATTATTATACTTATTTTTTTTATTATTCCATTTTTTTCATTTTATCCTTGTAACTTCGCGATTATATTCTCATTATATGACTGTAAATAAAAGGAGCGTGGAATAGGCAAGCAAGAATTATAAATTCATAAATATTTAAGTAAACCTAAATCTAAAATATATTTAAATGTACCATTGAAAATGTTATCTGTGTAACGCAAATAATAAACACGGATACTCTCGATCGATGTCGGATTAAATATAAGAGTATCTATAAAATAATATTATTATTTAATATTAATATTATTAATTAGAGAATAATATTATTTACGTTCAATTCGGAGATAATTTGGATCTTGTAAACGCCATGTTCAATTTTGAACAAAATTGATGTGACTATGTTAGATTATAATTTTTACATATATGTTAAAAAATTAAAAAATTAAATATATCTCGAATACATACACAGATAAAACACAGGAGTTCTACTTAAGTTTTTGCGTGCGCCTATGGGGAGGTCATCATATACGTTCGTGTATATATTAAATTGCAAGATGATTATTTACAGGCGTAAAAATTATTTCTTGACCGCGACAATTCTGCATGTAAATTTTATATTTCGGTTCAATATTTCGTCACATTTAAAACTTCTATTATTTATTTCGTATAGCGTGTGATTTAAATAAAAAAAATGATAAATTTTTCTTCATTTTTTATTGTCAGAAACACATTTTTGTAATTCTAACTTATAAACATTTTATATTACTCGATTCTTTTTACTTACATTATTCAGATAGAAGATATGTACGTTTGATTTTTTTACATTACATATTAAATATATTAATACGCAATATAATATATTAAATGTAAATTAAATTACAAATATGATTAAAGAAAGGAAGAGGGAGATAAAAGAAACAAACTTACAAATAAAGATGGAAAAAATTGTATGATAGTTCGTACCGAAGAAATTAAAACTAAAGTAAAAAGAACAAAAAAACTGACTGATTTAAATTTAAAGAGATATAATAGGTCAATGAGTTGACACTTTAGCATTTTGGGTTAACTAATCTGTTTATGTCTTAATTTTTTTTTTCGTCTCTCTCCGTCTATATCAATCTTCAAAGTTACTGATTTTCTTATACATCACAGCATTTCATTAGATAAGTTTGTCACGTAATGATCCAAAAAACTTGCAACACGAGCAGCAATCCTCTCCTTTTCCATAAATTATATATATATATATATATATATTAGGTGCGCAACTAAGTTCTCGCTGTTATTTTGATGAAAATGCATCAAAATAACAGCGAGAACTTAGTTGCGCACCTAATATATATATATAATTTATGAGTAATTTATTATCATGTTTAGAAACGGGCAGAGTAATTTTTCAAACCAAAAATTAAAATGATTAGTTTCTAATTAAAAATGTAAAGCTAATAACAATTCTTGAAATATTATGTGATGAAAAAAGAAGAATCTTATGATATTTGAAACTTATATTTAACAGCGTATTACCTACGTGTAAAATAAAAATATAAAATATATAATTATTATTTTTTTACATCTACATTAACATCTTTTTAAGGATGCCAGATTGAGCATCAAATTATTAAATTGCTCGTCAATTTAATTTGTAATATTACTATAGTAGTTTAATTGCATTTATAAGTCCGAAATATCAATTCGATGAATAGTTCAAATGACTACGTATTTAGTACATAAATTCACGTAGAAATTATTTAGAGCATCTAAAATCCAGCTTCGATTGTTATAGACATTAAACTCTTACTTGTTGTGTATTCACATGTACGGTCTTAATAAATTCGTTTATTATTATTACATATTAATGATTTTTATAAAAAAAGTTTGAGAACTTTAACATTAATATATCAATGAGATTTGTATTTTGTAATTTTAGTTGTAATTGAAGAATATAACGTAAAATTTTTTTACTTAATTCTAAGTTACATTTGTAAAAAATCAACTTTATAATAATATTTAATTCGCTCAGAATTAATGATCTCTAAATTGAACAAATTGTTAAATCATTTTTACATTTTTGAAAAACAGAGCATATTGATATATTTTTTTTTATTATGCCAAAACTCATCTCAAATCTGAATTTTATCTCTTTCAACTAAAAATGCCTCATTAAGAAAAGTTATTATCGAATTCGCATGATTATTAATCTGACCAAATGACAATTTTTATTCTTTCACATAAAAAACTTTTTATAATCTAATCTCTTAAGTTCAATTAGGATCCAGTTTGTAATAAAAACATTTAATTGAAATGTTTACGAAGATCAGTGACATAATGATTTTTTATTACATCCATTGGAATCCAATCCAACATATGTTAAAAAATTGTTAATTATTATTTATATGTTTATGAAAATTTAGATCAGTGGTGTAAGGTTTTATTAAAAATTTTGATTTTGTGAACGAAGTTGACACCTGTTGACGAAGAAAATCCCACGACGACCGATTGTCGAACAATCGATGAGAACGAGAACGAGGATTAGTTATGATTACGCATATCGCACGCGCGGTAACCGATTTTCTATTATCGAGATACAATTGCGGGTTACCTGGGTAATAGTTTCCTGGGTACTTTCGGTGATACTCAGTATACGTGAACCGCACAACCTTCACATCTACGTGGAGGGTGGCTTATCGTACCGGCGAGCGATCACGCACAAAGTAAAAGCGAGCTCAATTGTTCGTTACGTGTCTGATTGAACTACCAACGCGACCGAGATTGGGCCTGGCATTATCTCCAGTGACATCCTCCCGAAATTCGCGTACGTCGGAGTCTCCAATTGGTTATTGAGCTCTATTCGAATGACGATTATGGCGCACAATTGATTGCCGGGGTGTGCGTGACTAGCATGTCGTGAAAAATGACTTGATATCGATGCTACATATCGACTTTTTATTATTAGCGATTATTTAATACTTTCACATGAGTATAGCGTGCGTCGTATACTCATGCGAAAGCTTAATTTACTATTACGAGGTGTTCGTTTAAGAAATATCTTTGTTTTACATCTATTAATATCCCTATATTCTTTCTCCGCTTTTGTCATTAATGATCTAATGAAAATTACTTGTATCATTACAATGTAAAATTATCTTAACATTTTCGTTACAATTTTTATGATTCCACTACGATTTGTCCTTTACTTTTGTAATTCTTATAGAAAAAAATGATCATCTTATAATAGAGTAAAATAATAAGGTCGTAATAAAATGATCTTACGTTTTTTTTATTTTGACATACGCATTAAAAAGTGTATTTCGAAAAACTGTAATGCTATAATATTATACATTGTAAATTCTTTTAAAAAATGTGACTCGGTAGGTGACTCGGTATTACATTAAATTCAATCGTATAATTAAATTAAATCTCATTGATCCACTAATGAAATTTTAAACTGCTAAACTTCTACACAAAAATATACTAATTTTGTATAAATGTTGACTTTTCTGAAGAGAAGCTCCATTATGATGATACAAAAGTGATTTGAAATTTTGAACATTTAAAATATTTCAAAAATAGAAATATATCACCAGCGTCTCTTTCTAGATATTAAGACGCATATTTTACGAACAATATCTCACTCATGAAAATTTTATAATAAACCAAAGGTACAAGAGTCCTCTACATCATCGGCCGCGAAGATGGCGTAATGCGCCTGCAGAATCGATTCTTAATCGGTTGTATTGTTTATAGAGGCTTTATAAAGGATGATCACTCATTAATATTACATGTAACACGCGAATACAGTCTGACCCGAAGATTAAATCAATGGTACGTCAGTCGATGTCTCTGAAGTGACCTCCGGGTTATTCGATGTGATAGGAAGGAACACGTGTAACTAATTTTACAACATAATTATATATCGTTTAATTTGCAATTCGGTGAGAATTTTCTTGCATAATGACATCGAGTTCCGTTGCTAGGCAGTTTGCTGAAAATCGCACTTATTGTCCTCGAATGTGGGAGAAATCCGATTAAATTTCACATAGATCCGAAATGATGCAACTGTCATATCTAACTTAAACTAATCTGTCCTAGTAAAAAAAAAAAAAAACAAAATAAATGTAAAATTATACTATTGCACTGATCGTATATATATCTTATTAATCGTTATGTTTATCCAGTTTCTTCGCGAAGTTTCTAGACGAACGTACCGTTCGAAAATCGGCTGGTACCAGATATACTTACCTAAGAATCGGCGATTTATTCACTTTTATTTTTTCACGCGCGCATCAAATCATAGGTTTCCTTTTGGATT
The DNA here is from genome assembly GCF_024713525.1 of Acromyrmex echinatior. Taxonomy (NCBI): domain Eukaryota; kingdom Metazoa; phylum Arthropoda; class Insecta; order Hymenoptera; family Formicidae; genus Acromyrmex; species Acromyrmex echinatior. The sequence goes on from NC_141866.1 coordinate 10,407,060, forward strand.
CGCGATAACGCGTTTGAGAATAACGCCATAATCGTGCGAGAAGATATAGCGATCGCAGTTTGTTTGCGTTCCTCCCACTAGCGAGCATCCTGTTGTCTATATGTATACAATCGCGTATTGCTTGTATAAAAATCGCGCAATTGTGCATTACAATTGCACACAACTGTTGCGGAGACGTCGCGACTGCAAGAACATTTCGGATCACTTCACCCGACGAGACGGTGTCTTTTACCCTGACCGATACCTCCGGCGGCGGCGGCGACGACGACGACGACGACGACGACGACATCGATTCCTCGAAGCGAGATTTCGATGTGATCGTGACGTAGTCGTGGCAAGAGGAGCGGAGAGGACAATTTGTGGTAGGGACCTCAAACTAGTTGTTTTGATCTCTTTCGACGAACATATCGCGAAGTCTTCCTGCCGTAGTAACACGGTTGACGTCAACGTGGCTACGTGTCTCTCGTTTCCTTCGGCTATTCGAGTCTTCCTTGTCCATCCAAATCCCATACTTCTTCCCATTCACATGTCCGTCGTGGAGACACCCGCCATGCCGCAGCTGTCACGCTCTTGATTACGTTACCAGAGATATTCGTTGCGCGGAAAACCGATATTCGGATCTCTGAAAATCTTTTGCGCTTTCTTCAAAATCTGAAGCATCGCTATCCAACGGGACGGTATTTACGGACGATAATAAAATTCAAGAAAATATTTGATTTTGCCCGAAGGCTTCATTACCGTAGTCGCGGAAACGTTACTTTGCGAAAATTTACAGAGGACTATCATTAACCGAGGAGAGAGATAGTTCCCACGCTCTCGGCGCAAGGAATCCACTACGAGAATAGATGAGCAACATCCCTTCCTCGAAGAGGAATTCGAAGGTTCACAGGGTGAGTTTCGTTGGTCTCCAGATTTACATGTCATTACAGTTCCGAAAAGTGCTGTGCGAGAACTCTTACTTCTTACGAACTTCTCCAAAGAAATCTACGTCTTTCTTTTAATTATAATAACTGTATAATTTTAGCACGGTGATTGCCAATTAGACAACTTCATTTTCAAAGTTATTTTTATATCAGTATGTTTTGTTTTAATATGATTTTTAATTACATTTATATTCTTCATTAAACAATTCAGAGTAAAATTCTTATTTTCTCCTAAAAATAATCCAAACAGCGAACAGCTTAGCATCCATCTATAGATCGCTAACTATGAGGTGATTCGTATTTGGTAGATGACGTGTTAAATTATTCAAATAATAATAATATTAGGTGTTGGAATTAATTCGTAGCGTTTTTAATGAAAGAATGTTATTTATTTCACATGAGCATTAAAAAATACATTAATTAAAGTACTTCCCATCACTTGTAAAACGCTACGAATTAATTCCAACACCTAATACTAAAATGAATGAACAGATTGTGTAAAATGTGACGAAATGCGTTAACAACGCGCTATTCGCGTTCACAGAAATGTTACATTCGGCGATTCGTTCTCGCCAATACGGAAGGATTATATCTTTTTCTACTCCTTACTACCGAGAAAAGATCGAGGTTTCGCGGAGATTGAATTTCAGTATGTACATCTGAGACGCTCTTCGATAAATTTGATAACAATTTTTAGGAAGTATTTATTAATCAAGATATATTTTAATGAGCGTTTGGGGACGCATTTATTTAAGTGATAAACCGTTTCGTTTTTCTTGTCTTGCAAGACCAGGCAGAACCCGTTCAATTATAGTTCCGTTGATTAATATTGTATCACACTAATTTTTCTAATTCTTTTCCTCATTATTTATATATTTTTATCATTTTATATTTTTTTGATCCTATATATGTATATAGAGCGTCTCGAATGTCGAATTAAGTAATTTCTTTAACTGATACTACAGATTCAATCAGAATCATATTGATTAAGATTGTTGAAGCATCACACTTAAATAGTTTTGTTATTAAATATGAAGCTTGGACGTCAAAGGAAAATTTCAACTGAATACATAATCAATTTAACATTAAAGAATCCTTGGATTGCTTTCAATTACAACATTCGCATGTAAAAATTCTTTTCTTGAGATTTCTTTCATCTTATATTATAATACATAATATATTATATGTATAATATAGAATTTTATATATCATTATACATATATATACACACACACACACATATATATGTGTACACAACACACATATATAATCGACTATAAATAAGAATACATATAAGATAGAAGAATGTCAAAATAAATTATATATATATTATCTAAATTATATTCTTATATCTTCTTTTATCTTATACAAATTTTTATTTACACTTAATTTTTAGAGAGAAAAATTTTAAAGGTTATCGGTATAGTACGATAAAAATTTAGAGTAACAGATACGAAATTTGGACACGGCTTTATCTACACGCAAAGATAAATATTTATTTATTAGTTAAGAAATATCGCCAATTATAGTTTCATTATACGATAAGGGAATATCATTATATATTTTCAGTTAATTAACTCCTGTCTCTCAGCTGTGACAAGTATATAAGTTGATATAACGCGATCCGTCGGGAAAAGCCACATTGGCATGTGTTTCCACTGCAAGATCTCTGAGTGACTACATCAGATAAGCGCACGCGCGTATATACAAGTATCTATGGTTTCTGTATATACCTATAGTACGGAGTGACGAATTGCTATCAGATGTTAGCACGATTAAACTCTGATAATACCTCGTGCTATACGCGGAAGCGCGTTTCGACTCTATCGCGGTGATGATGAAGTCGTTACTCAAATTAAGGGAGGAACCAACAGGAGACATCGAACGACGGCATCGCTCCGTGCGAGATGTTCATTTTCATTCCATCGAGTTTGTCGAGCGGTTTACCTAGTGCGGCTGACCGGGTTCTGTTAATTTTGTGCGTCGGAATAACGTATTATTAACGACGATTCGCGATTTTGCGTTATATCTTTTATCTTTCTAACGATAGCGAGTCATAGCGCAACCAAATTTTTTCTCCGTGTTCGTGTAAAACAATGTTCAGTATAAATACGAAATTGTTTAAGGAATATCCTCTGGGAAGCATGAAACTGAGCAGAAATGAACGTTGTTCATGAATAATGCGTGAGCTGGTTATTAATCGCTTTTGAAAAGTATCTTCCCAACATAATTGGAGAACAATTGGACGGAGACGTGCTTTTTGTGTCAGCCGCATACCAATCGAGACGCGGATCGGTCATACCGTTGTATATAAATAGTCGTAGGAGAAAGAAAGAGAGAAAGAGAAAGAGAGAGAGAGAGAGAGAGAAAGAAAAAGAGAGAATGCTAACATTGGCGCGTGATTGGTCCCTGAGATCAACAATCTCAGTGAGATTGAGCTGCGCACAATCAAAAGGCCTGTTCTTTTTGGCTGAACTTTTGCACCAGTTTATCTTTCTTTCTCTTCTTTCCTCCAGGAGAGAAAAGGAAGAAAGATGAATAAAAAGATGGAAATAGGAAAACAGAGACCAAAAATTTCAATCTATCAGGAACTGTATTCCACAGTACATGATTTCTGATAGATTGAAATTCTTGTTCTCTGTTCCCCATTCCTTTGATTGTGCGCAGCCACTTATCGTAGTTAAAGGATCCCGCGAGTGTTGATGATGCGTGCGTGACGTTTCTCGACGCAATGTTCGAATTACGAAGTCGGAAGTAAGGGCTGTGAACTGCAGCAGATCGACTAACAAATAGACCGATTATGTTATCTGAAACCATGCGATAACAACACCATTATTGATATCATTCCGCTGATCACCCTATTATCTCTTCAGGTGCGCACAATCAAAGAAATAGTTGTTTTCGACTTCGTCATCTATATATCGAGGAATATTTATCGATATATCAATCATTGACATCATAGGTGCACATCGTTAGCAAACGTTTTAACAATGAAAGAAATTTTAGAAATTTTGAACGAGTATAAGGTATACAGACGAGACCTCTAATTTTAATTGATCGGCAGATTTTTGTGGTTTGTGAATAACGATAATTTTTTATCGCGTCTGAAAAGTGATTTTACAAAATGAAATAAAGCTCCTTCTAAAATAAAACTTCTTTCTATATTACTGTTAGTATACTATCGTGCAAAAAAATTCGATGAAAACATCTAATTCTTAATCTATTAAATTTAATTGTCGCTCTTGCAAACTTCCCAAGAATACAAATAATTATATATATATATATAGGATAGGAATCTTTCGTTAAAATTGTCTAACGATTTGCACGAGTGAATTGCACCGTTTGCTTAAAGATAAATTTAATGCTATTACGAAACTAAGGCATCCTAATGCGCTCCTTTAATGCATCTGAAGAGGACCAGAACAATTTTCCGGTCTGCATAATTGCGATTTTCTTCATTTAATACCATCGCACAGGCATTATCTTCCAACGTACAGTTTGCAATAATAATTCTACACTACAGTAAAAACAACAGGATGCGTAATGAAAGGTTGAGGCATGCTTATAAAATAGGATGTAATGAAAATGGAGAAGAGAACTCTCTCTTCTTTCATAAAAGTTCTCTCAAGTCGTTCTCGTGATCGACGGACAAAGGATCACTTTGTTTTTCATGTATTTCCTTCGTTTTCAACTCTCTCGCATACTACTTTACGCGCGATAACGCGCAGTTAATATTATCGTTGTTAAGAGTTCTATTTCTATTCTACCCTAGCTTCGTTGTTATTCTAGTATATTCGAACAAACGCGCTTCAGCGATGTCTTTATTTAAACAGAACGCGATGCGTCGACATTTAATTGCTGGAATTAATAATCCATTATAATGCAACGGGTATTTATACCGGATGAGTTACGTGACGCATAATTTTGCCTGTGGATGAACATTCGAGATGGATTTTATATATTTCTCTTCAACACTTTATAATGAACAGGAATTAAAATCTGTATAAGCAACAACTATGCAAACTGGATATCACGGATCGCTTATTAAGATGAGAACCGGATTAGTGATAGAATTAAAAAATTTCACTAATATCACAAATCCGTTCTTGTATATTTGATTAAAATTATCAAAATTTCATAAAATATTTATGGATATTATGAATATTTGTTTATATAATTTTTCAGTATTACAACGTGTGACTAAGACCTTCCAACAATCATGTGGGGCGCTTTATTGGAACCGTTTTTATTTCTCTTTATCCTGAAATTATTTGTTGCTATTGGAAATACATATCCAATTACTGATTCAGAACTTTCAAGGAATAATAATATAATGACGTCCATAAATGATTCAGCCGCAACAGTTACGCCTTATGTATGTGTTTACATATCACCGAATTTAGATTTTTGTAAATTCGTCAGGTAAGTCACTGGAAATTGGAAGAGTTTGTATTTTTCAATTTTTATAAATACATCAATGAATTACTTTTCTCTTGCTCTTGCTGCTTAATCTAAAAAAATATTCATTATATTTATTTTAAGGTTGTGAAGAAAGATTATATAATAATCAAATACACTATAAAACCTTATGATTTTTTTTTGAATCATAAATCTTTCTTTAGTAAAAACACCAAGAACATTAATACGTTTTTATATAAGATTACTGAAACGTGAAAAATTAATAAATTTTTACAAATAATGGTCTCTTATTATTTATTTTCCATTAATAAAAGCTTTATAAATTTATTACAAATTTTATCACTAGAAAAGTTGCATATTTTTAAAAAGTTGTATTTAAATCCAGAAAACTTTGATTTATAATTTATAATTTATACAGTTATAAATCCAAAGAAAATCTCTGGAATTCAGAGCACAAACTATTGGAAAATAAAAAGCACAAGTTAATGGAGAGTAATAAAATGTACTTTACATCACGCCCATTGACGCATGTTCCAGGAGCAAAAAAATTTCAAAATTATCCATTTGTAAAAACTATAATATATGAAATACAAAGATGCATACCGCCGAGGTAAGAATAAATGAATAAATATGTCGTAAATAAATAATGACATATTTATAAATAATTATGTTTTATGCACCTTAATGATACCGCAAAAAATAATGTAGTGATGTAATCAGCTTACATAGTGCTAATACGAGAAAGCGCAAGAAATAAAGTATATTGCATTGGTAAGAACTAAGAAGAACTATTTGTTCCATTTTGCAGATTGCCATTTGTTTTACCTTGGTGCACCGATGAAGATCTTTCCGATAAGAAGAACGAGATCCGCCGGCTTTATCCTTTCATGATAGATGGTTTTTCAAAAGCAACGTACGAATTTCCTATGTATGATTTTCTTAAACAAAGTCGAGTGATGCCAAAATCGGCATAATTTGACATATACACAATGTGTAAATTGATGAATTTAAATGGTCATTAAGAGTCATGTCTAAAGCCTGGTGATATTAGATAAAAAGATATTCTTATTCAGTTTTATTATTTTATCATTTCTATCAAGAATCTCGTTGATAAATCCACAATGTCAAAAAGGACAATAAAAATAACACATGTAATACAAAATTTTTATACATATGAGTATACATATGTAAGAACTGAAGAGTGTATACATTTCGCAAAGATTGACAAGTTGAAAGAATGATTGAGAGTATATAATTTAATGAAAGACTGCAAAGTGAGATGTAATTAAAAATAGAAAGTTCTTTAGCATTAAGCAATGAGAAATTTTTCAGCAATAGATTGTAATAAAAAGCAAAAGTAATGCAATAATGTTATTGCATCAAATTGTTAATTTCATTATTTAACATAACAATACTTTTGATAGCAATATTAATAAAAATAATAAATCAATATTATATTATGTATCAAATTTTATAATATAATAAAATAATCTTGTAATAATCCTAATATAAAATTATTAGGTGTTGGAATTAATTCGTAGCGTTTTACAAGAGATGGGAAGTACTTTCATTAATGTATTTTTTAATGCTCATGTGAAATAAATAACATTCTTTCATTAAAAAACGCTACGAATTAATTCCAACACCTAATATCTTCGTCATTATAATAAAAAAATTGGAAAATATTAAAGATAAATATCTTAATATTATTATTGCTCTTTTTCAATTATGCTTTACAAATTAATTTTGTATATATATATATATATATATATATATGTATAATTAGTATATGAAGATCGCGGCAAATTGCCTAAACCCTTTCCCTTTGGAAAACTGGGACCTCTATCAGCGGCGTTTTCAAGTATAATTATTTTTCACCGAGTCATGCAAGTTTTAACCCTTCTGCAGTGTAGCTAAAATGAGTCTTCTATTTTAAAAATAGGCTAGAAAAATTTTGTAAAAATAAGTTTCCTAGATATCACAATTTATTATTGTTAAGAAAAACTTGAAAGCGCGCTGGCATAGGTCCCAGTTTTCAGACGAGCATAAATATTACGAGTAGTGGCAGATTGAAGGGGGTTTAGGCAACTTGCATGGTAATTATGCATATGACAAAAAATCGTACAGTAATAAATATAAATTCATTTTATAAGTAAAAGATAGCATTTTAAAGTGGCGTAAATAAAATTGACAAAAAAGACCAATCCTACGGCCAAATTCGTTTTCAACGAATAAAAATACATCGGAAAATGCTTCATTTATTTAGATCTCAAAAAAGTGTTAAACTGTGTTAATGGTGCGTGATTAATGTAAAAATAAATATATAATTCAATAAAATGTATGTGTTGCTGCGTTCTGAAGATGAAATTATCATCACATACATTTTAAATTATTTGTTACCAAACTTGAGTTTAAGTGATATTCAATATACACACAGTTTAGCACAGTTTAGCACAGCAAACTTTGAAACTGTGTTAGGCAACAGATTTATACTTACTTTTAGATTGTGATTGGATATTCTCATACTTAAACTGTAACATGATGTATATAATGTAGATCAACACTTCATAATTTCTTTCTTACATACTGAAGATGATCAAAAATTATAATTGAAACATTTATGTGTATTTTCAAATTGAATTATATATAGTTCTCTTCGCAGTTCCATTTGCATTATGAATATATATATATATATATATATATATATATAAAGTGTATGTTTGAATATCTAATACCAAGAATTGTATGTACAACTATATTATATTTTAAATTATATTCTACTTTTATTTTTTAATTTCATAATGTTATCAAAACTAACAATAATAAAGGAACGAATGCATTTTAAAATCAGGATATATTATGTATGATGAGATATCGTAAACTCTATAAGAAACAATGTTGAGGATGGCAGACTATGAAATTCGTGGTGATCTGTGAAACACTACGATCAAGAGAGAACATATATCGGATAGTTCTGAGAAAAATATAAGGCTATTTCACAGGTTCACAGGAGAGTCGATGAAGGCGAAAATGACCGACGATGCGCAATAAAGGAAACGTGAGATATCTTACGGTGCATCTCTGATTCGAGTACGAGCTGTTATAAACGACACACGTGCTAAGAAAACCGCCGTTATACATAAAGCACCGAACGTGACAGGAATTTCGACTAAACGAATGAATATTGCTATTCATTCGAACTAATTATTTTGACTTAAATTAGTCATTAAATTAAACAGATTTATAGTTGTAGTGTTATCAAGAAGTTATAGTTATGAGATTTTACGTTAAAAAAGTTTATATTTATATCCTTATTTACATTTTTAGATATCTTCATTTATTGTGTTGCGAAACCCGACACCGAGAATCGTGTAATCAGTGTATTTAAATTAAAAATACATTATAACATTGTTAAATTACTTATATGTTAAGATATTTTTGCGTACTATTTTATCATATGTTTTGCATAATTCAATAAAGATTTCTTTAAATATATGTTTTTATAATTAATGTATGGTTTTTATTATAGAAGATATTGATACCCAGTTCGATCTCTCGACTTCTGAACTTCTGACGAAGGACTTCAATAATATATATATTCTATATTATGATTAATATGTTTTGAAGTGTTTAAACTTCTTCAGAAAAAGAACGTAAGAGCAAATTGCAAAAATGGCACCGATTAAAACTGGGATTCCAATTAAAACTGAACTTGGCCTTTTATCTAACATATATTATCATTTGTTTAATTAAAATTTAATTATTTTGTGAAATAATAGAAGGCATGCTTTCTTAAATATAACAAAAAATTTAGAATTATAAAAATCATTTTTATTGCACAAAGATTTTGATACAATAGTACCACATAAGAGATATTAAATTTACGGAATAATAAAAAATACAAACTTAAAAGTTCGTCTAGAATAAAAAAGCACTGAAGATTTCTAATCAATCAAACATATTACAGTTACATGTTTTAATTCTAGATTTTAGTCTCCTTTGAAGAAGCATGTAATAAGAATTCGTCGTCTGTGTGCAAAAATAATTTTACCGCTTTAGAAATGTACATTTAAAATTATTTGTATTTAGGAATCGACTAAAAAAGGAGACCAAAAAGAAATTGTGCTATACATTTGAATTGTGCTTTAACTTTTACTATTTTAAATTCTTAAAACTAGAAAAAAATAAAGAGTAAGTTAAATCAAAGTTAAAGTTGAAAACTTGATTTGATTTCACATCGCTGATTGACCAATTTAATATAAAATTTTCTGAGTGGCAGTATATATACTTCTAGGCACCGAAAATTTCTAGGAAAATTTCTAGGCACCGGCTGACATGAATAAATGTATGTTATCGGAACTAATGGGACTTTTTTACTAAAGTTAATTTATATTAATAAAAATGAACAGTAGAGAAAGACAATTTTAATAAAGATGCTGTCAACATTTGCTTCTGGTTTGGTCGCTTGTGTATTTTTCTATTAGTACAATCTTATTCATCACTATATGAAGAAGATTTATTATCAAATATTTACTTCTTTATTGTTGAAGATATCCAAATTATAAAATCTTTTTTACAACGACTACAAGCATGATCTAATAATGAATTTTCCATATAATTTGAACTTAAATAGTTTTTAATCCAACAGCAATAAATTCATGATAGAACTAATAAATAGCGTTTATTAGTTTAGCAGAAATGTTGCTATCTCATATTAGGTGCCTATCTCATAATAGGGAGCTGTCCTCTATATATCATTAATATGTATAAAATACTATAGTTATATTTCTTTAAATATGGTATAACCTTACTTAATGGAAGGATTCTAAGTCTAAATTGTAGAATAATGCCGAATTTACACATATTATTTCTTTCAGTAATTAAAAAGAAAAATTCATATTTATTAAGCTCAAATTTTTACAATATAAGTATGAACAATTATCACACATACACAAATTTTATTAGTTTGCATGTTACATGCATTATTTTGTTTCAACATTTATAGCAAAATATAATATTTACAATTTTTCTGATTATATTAATATTTCATACGGCATGATATTATTGCGTATCTGTATTCGTCATGTTAGATTTATTTGATTAAATTTTTGATTTTTTATTTCTCTCAAGTTTGGTTATATTAGATTAACTATTATTATTAGAATTATTATTAGATTTATGTACAGAAAAATGTTTATTATTTTCAAGTGTTCTATTAAAAATTTTGCCTAATATCGATGATACTTATAAATACTATTCATTATATTTGTCAACTGTGTATAATAAATGCAAATTTATAATCTATAATATATTATACATATAATATATGTATATGGTATAAATTATATGTTTTAATGTGTATCAAAGCATTGCATGTCCACCGTAATTCCATCATTTTTATCGTTGTAATTAAAAAATTCTGAAATTTCTCTGAAAATGTTAATACAAAAAATTAGGAAATTTAAATTAAATTCTGCTAAAAAAAAACTAAAATTGACACAAACTAAAATTGAAACATGTAGCACATTAATGATTCGTTAAAATTTGTGTATATTTGATATTTATTTGTACAAAGATTGAACTTATTAATCATAAATTAACATACATAAATGATAAATTTTTCTTTTTGGCTGAAAAAGAAGTGAACTATGTAGATTCGATAATCTTCCCTCAACATAATTAATAGCACCTGTAAGAATGCAACCACAAAGTAGTTATGCACTGAAGTAGCATATGTTCAGGCAGTAGCATATATGCAAACTATTAGTATATTTTTATATGCTTATAGGTATGAGAAATATGTTCAACAAATTCGGCACACCTTTCGATAATAAATTCAACAATAAGTTCATATATTTTTCTCAAGTCTCTCGCATTACGTAATTAACGTGTCACGTGCTAAGTCGGAGTAATAAATTTCTTTGCTCGTATGATTTCTACTGGTTAAAACAACCTGTTGAATAACACGCCACAGATTCCTATATTCTCGAGAAATTCATAGAATTAATTAACATACAAATATATAAAAATCACGAGCAGTTTAAACGGACAATTCTCAACGTACCAAGTAGCGTGTCAAATTTCTCGAGAATGCGTTCTCGAAAGGCGAGACAATGTGCGGGGAACGATGACGAGGGAAACACAATGTCCCGAAGCGGGACAAAGAACAAGTGTATACGGACGGCGCGGGCGGGGGAGGAGGCGCCGATTGTCGCGAGGATATCGCGAGAAAGAGGAATAAGAAAAGGAAAAGGAAACCGTGGAATCTCAGGTGCACCTGGGAGTGCACGGAGAAAGAACTTGCGAGAGAGTAGGAGGTCGGATTCCCGGCAGGGAATCTATCAGAGACGCGGGCCGGAGAGGTGAGGCGGATGAGAGATCGAGAGATCGAGAGATCGAGAGGTGTGTGCGTGTGCGTGTGTACCGTGGCTCTTGTCGCGGAGCGGAGAGCGCGAAGGACGCGTGGAGGAAGGCGTGGAGAAGGTAGAGGAGGAAGAACCTCCGCCGCCGATCTCTTCGCTGGAGCGATGGGACCCGTCTCGCGAGAGCGGAGGCTGCGGTTTATAGAAAGCGTTTGTACCGAGGCCGCGGCGCGGCGTCTGATCGCCTGCATGCCATCTCCGTTCACGCGCGGTACTGTTGTTGCCGTTGCTGTCACTGCTGGTGCTGGTGCTGGTGCTGGTGCTGGTGCTGGTGCCAGTGCCCGACTGTCCATACGCACGGAATACGGTGTTGCAAGTGCTACCAGTCGTCTGACCGACCGGTACCAGTTGACTGGTGTGGTACCAGTTGCTGCGTGTTCGTAGTCGCAGTCGCAGTCGCAGTCGCGCTATGCTCCGTCATTAACCCGTTGCTCGTGCTCGCGCGCGCGTTCACGGATGATCCATCGTAGCCGCTGACAGCTGAGATTGTTTGTCCGAAGAGACGTGTGCTTGAATAAACCACGCTGGTAACGCGGACTGTCTTTGACCATCTGAGAAGAATAGGTACGTTAGCGCGCGCGATAGAACCAAACGCGGTTCGAACGGGGTGCGAATGTTTAAAAGGCATCGATAATTAAGAACGTTCGAGAGACTAACTTTTTTCAGACGACATTTTTTCAGACGTTGCTCGGACGGCTTTTGCTTTTATCTCTTATCAGGGACTTGGACCGTTATTGAAATTTTATCGAAGATTTCCTACGCATATCGTGCGATTCTCATCAGCGATAATCTCGCACGCACGGTCGTGATTGGGCTCGAACAGGTGCACACATCGTGCGCCATCGTGCTGCAGTTTAGAAAGTGCAATGAACCGTTTCCCCCTTTTTCGTGATTTCCGTGTAATACTTTACCGCGCATACTCGTGCGTATGTACGCGAGTTTCGAGCACGCATGACGCATCGCAAGAAGGTGGTTTGTGTGACCGTGTTGCAGTCTCAATGCCGACGCGACTCGTACGTCCATTCATGGAAAGAGCAAGATGACTCGAACATCCCGTCCATCTATAATATAATGCAATGCAATGACAGTCTAATCCACTTTGCGTTTAATTACATAAGTGAATGATTCTCAGTTTCATTTTACCAGATATAACACGTATGTATACTAAGACCTCGAATAAACAGCTTTCTTCTTAATTTCATACCAACAAATCATTAAAAATTATCAAACGGAAATTAGCAACTGCGGTCAAATTCGTTACACTTTTATTCCTGAAAGATCGTTGCATTTTCTTCAAACTATACAAAAAGATTAACATATATATTTGCCTATCTGCTATTTAAATTTAAACGTTCAAAGAACAAGCCACCATCGCAAAGCTGAAACGTCGGCGTTGTTATAATATAATTATAGGGATTATCACGCGAAAAACGAATAGAATAGAACAGATCAATGGGATATTTCGTTGTCTTTCAGACGGCGAGAGGAGGTCACGCATCGGGTGGACGATCTCAACGCCTTCTTTTCATTTACTTCGAGGGGCCACGCCGACCTCTCTTTTACATTCGAGGATTCAGACGAGATCCGATCGAACACAGGAAACACGTCGATTGCGGCAGGTCACAAAGAACGACTCTGAAGATGGCCTACATTACCTAGTCTTATCGTTGAAAGGAACCGCTCTGGCAGCCGTACGAACGATTTGATTGGAAAAGGAAAGGCCCGGAGAGGCTACAGAAAAAAAAAAAATGGGTCAAGCGTGGTGTAAAGAGAAAACCTCCAAGGCCCAGGACTCCAAGTCTCCGTTGGATCGAGTTTTTGTACGATGCGCGCATCGGGTACGTCATGTTTCACTTCTTGCTCAAGCAGCCATTAATCGATAATTAATCATGTGTTTGTAATCAATGACGTGCGAGTGATTCGTTAACAAGCTTTGCGTGCGCGAATGTAATTTATGCAAACGCTCGCGATGAAACCTCATGAATATTTTATTCTAGTCTGAAAATCGCTTGCTTTATTATTTTATTCTGTAAATTGGACTTTATGCTTCTCTCTCTCTCTCTCTCTCTCTCTCCCTAACATTTATAATGCGTATTTGCATACTTTATATAAATACATGTCGAAAATAATCGTCCAAACTCTCGTATCGATCCCTTTAAGTTCAGAGTGTAAACGTTGTATATCTGATGAGGTCAAAAGCAGTTGAATCTTTAGGCATTAAGTTCCGCAGGGAATGGTCCGACTTCCGTGGCAGATAATCTAACTTGTGTAAACTATGCGATGACTCCTGTATTCGCGGTGCATCACGAAAACATCTGTTTGCGTTATAATTTTACACGATTGTTAGGCGCGCCGGTCGGTCGCGTCTCTCCGGTGTAAGCGATGAGAGGCGCGACGGTATGAAAATAAAAAGAGCATACACAGAGAGAAGGCCGCTGGTTTCCTCGTGCACTTGGAACGGATACGGAGACGTGCGTCCTCGTTATTATATAACGTATATATATATATGTATACACACGCACGCACGACGGTCGGATTGCACGGACTGCAGAAATCTGTGAACGCGTGTTAGGCGTGCGTGCCACGCCAATTTGGAATCTCGGGTATGCGGATGCGATCGCAATTACTAGCGATTTGCTGCTTTTACTTGTGACAGCGTACGATAAATTATATTACAGGGATTAATAAGCGTATTTTCCAAGCGAAAAGCTGAAATTCAACGGTATCCTTCTCGTAACTTTCAAGACACGCAGCTGCGCGGAAACTTAACTCGAACCTCGCGATTTATAAGTCCAAAGTTGCGATACACATCTAATATATTTTTCTCAGTAATCATTTATACGCCTCGTATTATTGTTTTTTATCGATCTTGATCGTGTTTCGATGCGCGATCTTATATTTATTATTCAGAATTCATTTTGACGATGTTTCCGCTTCTGCTCAAAGGTGGGGCAGCCATACATATATATTTGGTTAAAAAGTGATCACTTTAGAACGGCGCAGATGATCATCGGTAAATCGCATTCGCGAGAGAGAGAGAGAGAGAGAGAGAGAGAGAGAGAGAGAGAGAGAGGGGGGGGGGGAGAAGTAATTCACGCGCGTGGAGTATAGTCATTTAGATAAGGTATGATAAGTTCGATGTTAAACAGAAAACGTAGCGCATGTCAAGGATTTCTTGTATAAGAAATAGTACGAGAAAAAATCGGGTCGCGTCATTGGATATTTACAGGTTTTTTTGCTATATTCATATCGAAAAAACAATTCACTAGAAAATTACCGGCCTTCCGGACAAAATGGGGAAAATATTCGTGACGTAAACACACAAGTATTATTCCTCTCCAAATATTCTTGTTTTTTCTCTCTCTGTTCGAATATTTCCACCGCGGAACTTTCTATTTTTGTACCGAAAAGTCATGTAAATTATGTAGATAGATTGTACATACGAACGTAACAATCATTGCGTCGTATTTGACAGTACAGACACACAACAAATTTTTTTATCCGGGGATTAGACTATGGTATTCTTATTTATTGACGCTCTGAAAAAGTCCAAATTGCTCTATCATAATTTTTTATATCGACGGAAAGTAGTCGATTTTTCAATATTTTTTACCTATATCAGCTTGATATTATCGTTGAATTTACTTTCTCTCTTTTACCTCAGATTGTACATTAAAAATCAGGCCATAAATGACTGTAAAAATAGTAGAAAATCGAGCTATTTTCCATTGATAACAAAAATTGTAATGCGACGGAGTAATTTATAGACACTCCGCTTTTCAGAGCGTCCAAAATATATAATAATACCACAATCTAATTTCCAGATGAAACATTAAATTTTGTTTTTTATGCCCGTGTGTTTCTTGTATACGCTAATGTAGTTTTCGTCCTGGTACACTCACGCTCTAAATCGCCGATTGACAAACAATCGTTGCAAACAGTTTGTTTTGCACCTGCACCGAAGCTAACTTGCGATTCATCGAGATATTTTTAGACGCGATTAAATTCTGCCTTTCGTATGACGTGGGTCGCGAATGCGCGTATTATTCATCCTGTACGTACCTCGTCGCGTGTCGCTTCGCGGCATTCCGGATCCGCGATTTGTATACTCCGTATTCACAGTAAAATCGCGGGATTGATATGATATCTGTATTTGCACAATTACGTTGTTCCTGCAACGCGTACGTCTCAGCCGCGACCTAGAAACTCGAACTCGAAACTGGTACCTATAATATGAAACGCCTTATGCTTTTCGCGGATTATCTAAATACGAAGTTTTAACAGTGCAATTTAGACCGATAAGTACGCACTGCAATGGGACTTTGTCTCGACCACTTTTAGTCCGCTGTTATCTTTATCAAGGGTGAGTTAAGATTATCGTGGAAACATGATTACTGACCGTTCCAGGGTGAGTTCGTCCAACTGGTTTCCGGTATTTGCTTCCTTATCGCACTCAACGTTGCGGACATAATTTCTATTTTGCTAGCATGACTAAAGAATATGCTTTGCTGATTCATATGCATGTACACGCGTACCTATACGTATTAGGAGAATGGTGGGCGCAATCACAACATCGTGAAAAAGGAAGATATTATTCTACATTAACATTCTACTTTTTAAGGAGTGTCTCATTTTAAAGAATATATTATATTACATTAATATATTATATCAATTTTCGGTATGTCAATATTTTTCCAGTTGCCGTTCTATATTTCTTAGACTTCAAATTCTTAGAATTCAAATTTTTTAAACTTTTGGCTTACAAAATCCTCCTTTCGTCTAACAAGAACAATTTAACAGCTTTAATTTGCCGCCCTAATTACTGTCGACATTGTCTATAAGATGTCATCTAAGATTTCCTAGATTTACGTTAAATTAATAAATATATCAGCCCGAAGAAACCTTGATGAGTCGACCTGGTTTGAATTGTTAATGATATGTTACTAATATCACTGTTATGCATGAGTTCGTCGAAATGGAAAACGTAACATCCTTAGCGACGCATGCCTGTGAAGTTACGTATGTATGCGTACACCGTGTATGCGAGAGCTCACAGAACCATGTGAATACAATTACATTTGCGTGATATACACCATGTACTTGCGATTGAAGCACCGGTACCTAGTACCGCTCTAGCAGTAGAATACAGATTACATAAAACGTAGTACTGTATGCTAGCGGAGCAAATATTACTGATATTTGCATATCAGTAGATTTTTCTTGCGGTTTCTTATGAATTCATACGAATAATCAATGTGTCAGAACTTAAAATCTCTTCCAGACTCGTTGCACTTTTCAGTGGTGTGCGAAGTTGATTAAAATGTGTAGATAGAACTTATGAATTTCTATCCATAGGTTTTAATGAAATTATTATAACATTTTTTTGTGCAGTATATACTGTCTGATTAATTAAAACTCAGTACTGAAGATATAAATCTTCGTATATAAATTTACAGACGATTTAATAGACGTATATAAATATTCGAATATTTGCAACGTATTGCGTTAGTTTTGATAAAATGCCAAGTTGATCGATATAATAAAGCTGTTACTTTTAATCTAGCACCTTTAAAAAAATTTTGATCGTTGAGATGACAAACACGTAATTGTTTATATATTACGGTGTTAAAAAGTTACATAATCAAGCAAGATGCAGAATCAATCCTATCACTTTTGTTACTTTGGAAAACTATTGTAAGTTTTTGTTTTTATATTGTAAGGAAAATACTATAAATTGTATTATATCGTTAAATTATACGTCGAACCGAATTTTGTCAGATACTAATGCAATTTTGAAAACTTTGCCTTCATTCAATTTTGTTAAATAATCCTGCGATCGAAAAAGACAATTCGCAGACATCACGCCTTGGCAACGTAATCGCAGCTTCACGGAGGTAGACGTTGGCCGATCGACCTACGCTACTGTATTATTAATAGATAGTGAAAGTTACATTAGATATTTGTGCAGGAACCCAGAAAATTGCCCACTGTCACGAAGATATAATAAAACTTTGGTAACAACCGGTGCCGTAATGCGCGCAGATTTCACGCTAGGACTCAACTTCTTGCCGCATTGACATTTGTCGAAACAACCATCGCGCAAAATACATTTACGAGCGGATATAAAGGAAGGATCTCTTCACTAGTGCATTAAACTCGTTACATTCATTTTATTCGGCAGGAAATCCACACCTTTTTTTCGCACGCATGCCATACGATTCAATTTCTGACGCTAAAAGTTATGCAAGAGTTCTCATCAAGTTTTACTTGAAAAATCCTTTACGATTGGAAATTCAATACCTATACGAGACGAGATTTATTTTTGTACAACGAGTTCGTTTTGTAATTTCCTAATAAAGATAAGTTTTGATTTCTATCAGATATTATTTCTGCAAGAACGGATGCGTTATTTGCAACCACACTTTTGCAAAAAGTCGGCCAGCAGCCTCGAACGAATCCAGGCGAATGCGTTTCGCGAACAACATTTCGCTGAAACAATGCTCTCGGACAGTGGCGATTTGGGTCCTGGTTCGTGGTGTAACTTAATCGGCAAAATAACTTTTGTTCACTGACTCGCTGGGCAACGTGTCGCGCGCGAGAAGTTTCCCGACAAATTTGCAATGTAAACCGCGCCCAGAGGAACGGCCATGCGACACGTGTACGATTTCCAAAGGGCTGTATGCTTCAGCATGTGGATATGTACTTACATGTAGAGTGGAAGGTAACATACATTGCCATTTCACCGTGCTGCGCGAGATCGATGCAAGGACGCTTCTCTCATCCTGTTTAATCTCGTTAACACTCCATTATTTGCTGCGCCACTTACAACGTATCTGTATTACGTCGAAACTATATCGTTCCTCCTCCTTTCCTTCTGACTCGTTTACTTGCGATTAAACCTGCCGTAGACTGAATTTTAATTCGTTTGCTATCGAGTTTGTACAGTAGAACTATCGAGGACTTGCTTCTTTGTAGCCCTGTTTACGAATTATATACAATAAAATTCAAATTATGTAATTGAACCAGATAAAAATGAAGAAGTGTGAACAGCTGTTTTTTCTTAAATGATTTTGTAATTTTAAAAGAAAATCATTTTTTTTCGGGAAAATGAAATCTGTCAATGAGAAGCAGAAAGCACACGCGTTCGCTCACTCTTCGTTTTGGAACGTGAACAGAATTGACAAAAAATGACATTTCGGTCAGAGTTCATTTGAATTATTAAAATTATCATGGCGTGAAGGAAATAAGAATTTTGATCACTACGCATCGATTCCGTTTTTTTTCCCCTTCACGAATAGATCG
The DNA here is from genome assembly GCF_024713525.1 of Acromyrmex echinatior. Classification (NCBI taxonomy): domain Eukaryota; kingdom Metazoa; phylum Arthropoda; class Insecta; order Hymenoptera; family Formicidae; genus Acromyrmex; species Acromyrmex echinatior. The sequence continues at coordinate 10,426,126 of NC_141866.1, forward strand.
AATAAATTAGCCTGGCATTTGAAATGTCATTATTCACACCCATCGGAATATAATCCTGCTCTTTTTCAAGAGTAGGAGTAGTCATAAGAGTATTATTAAAAGGTCAAATATAACAATATAATAATTGTTCTAAGGGATTGGGAAAGAGATATCTTTTTTTTTGCATGTGGTATCGAGCGAATCTCGCGTATATTGAGAGTACATTCGCGTTGATAAGTAAAGGAAATAATTGTTCGATGTGTTGAAAACGTTCGACGCGTCACATGGGCAAGTCATCTGAGATATCTAGTCTCTCTAGCTGAAGGCCGATCGTAAAGACGATGAAACAGTATTGAGCTCACTGGTGCTTACTCACACATCTTACACGCCATCGTGTTTTCGCGTCCCGCGAGGATACAAACGATATTATGCAACGCGATTCGCACAGGATGGCCGCTGATTGTGTAATCCTTCGACAAGAGTGTCAGGGACCAAGTCATGTTTCCGTTAAGCTTATTGCTTGTGTCGTCTACCCGGGGTATTCCACTAAATTGAAAGATAACGCAAGCGTTTGGAAACCATTATCGTTATTTGTTGCAAATAATTTGGCGAGCTCGCCATAATATAATTCTAAATATAAAATTATCGCAATTCCTCTATTAAATATTGCAGATGTCTCTAATTTAGTTAACGCTTATTATGCTATCTAATTTCGTTAATAGTTCCTAATTTTATCGAGAAATAAGTAGCGAGCTAACACTAATTGCATACAGAGCATGCTAATTGGATATACTAATTACGTTCAATATTTAATTTTCAAGTTGCATGGGTATGTCGTTGAAAGATACTTCTAAAATTGCGGTCGTCTAAAATTTCTTAAAGAAATGTTTCTCCCTCCCAAGCGAATTTTACACAATATTTTAGTGAAAATGCCATTTTTCAAACTCAAATCTTTTCTGTGCAATATCTTGCAACGAAAAATTCCGTTTGCTCCGAAAGAATTATGAGAGTCGTCCTCCAACATTTTAGAGCCGAGATTTCATTCAGAATTGTAAGAGTAAGCTGAAAGAAAAAAATTGATGCAGCTACTTTATCTACAAGATTTACGGGCGATCTTTAATCCGGTAGTCACAAAAATGCTGGATTTTTGCGGCCGCAAACTTTTGAAAAGGGACTTTTCTAGGGCACAATCGGTTGCGTCTATGGTTTTCGGTCGAGTAAACGAGCCGATGAGCCAGGTAATGCGAATTAGCTTAATCGGCTCCCCATGCGATCGATTCGACGATCCTTCATCCACCTCGCGTCTCAACGCCCGCCTGGAGAATTGCCCTCGTATTCTCCGAACCTAAGGGCGCGTCGAAGTAATTATGCTGTTAATGACTTATTAATCCTCGATGGTGCTACCTATAAGCCATCGACGAAACAGAATCGATAGAATCATTTGCTTAATCTCATGCAATTATTTCATGCTTCATGGTTGATAAACTATTATTTTTCAAATAATTGTTTATAATTCAGCATTCAAAATGTGAATGAGCAACGTTTCTGATTTTCTTCAATGTATTTTATGAGGTAAACTCATCAAATCATCGCCGAAATATTTATTAATTAGTTATCAAAATGGTGCGAAAAGTTTCTTTTGTTTCCTTTTCTTCATTAAAATCGTCATAAAAATGTTTTCTTCAGATTTTTCAGAATTCATAAATTTTTAACAAACCGTTATGCATAGATTTATTTCATAATATTGTACTTTATGCATATATTTCTCTTTCCCCTCACGAATGTTCCAGATATGTTCTCATTAATTCTACTCAGTCTACAACTTAATGAGAACATATCCGTTTAACAATGGAAACGGTACTTTTCTCTTCATTTAAACTTTCGTAGGAATATAGAACGACAAAGTATAACATTCATGCTTATTTCTGTTGCAGATTTATCCAAGTTTAAAGGAAGAAGGCTCGGTCTTAGGAGGCGCCACGCAGAGAGTTACGAGGTACGCGTAGTTCCTTCTTTTTTTTTTTCTCTTTTTCTTCAAACCTTACTCATGCATTTTGCGATTGCAAATCATGGAAAGCTGCACGCAAGTTTTACTGGACATAGTATAAGTAATAGGATTTCAGTGTCGCTTTTAAGAGTTACCTCGCTCTGTAATTTTGCTGACGGTTATTGCCAAGAGCGTGCATCACCGTTGCTGTTAATTGCGCGAGAACGTGGGTCGGAGATAATCACTTAGAAGCGGTCGAGGAATATTATAATTGATACAATCATATTAATTCCAGAGAGATAATTGAATTAATAGAAAGTGACGCGGTACGAAGCTTCTTCCTGATGATCCACCGAAAAAATTGTGTTACCCATACCGTTAATGCGATTAATGTTATCGTACATGCCATCATTCCACACACAGGAAGTATGTTACAAAAGAGAATTTATGAAAGGAGGTCCGCTAATTTGAGCTGGACAATGGACTCGATAGCTTATTGGCTTAATGGACAAGTAATCGTGTTACACATCCACTTTCCGCTAATCTTGAAATACTCGGTACAAAAGTTATATTACGGATACAATTGGACATCATCAACGGGCAACGTTATGAACCGTATATCAGGCAATTACTTCTTCGATATAAATAATACGATATAAACGATGTTGACATACAATATAAACGTTAAAAAATCGTACAGATAACAATAATGTCATAATTAAAATAAACGATGCTATCTTTTTGACACGCAATAGAAACACGCTTAGTACCACGATTATGATCCTTCGTCGATCGTGCATAAATCGTAATAAATCGCGATATATCGCACGTAAGGAGAGAAGAACGCAATTTCCTGATGCGATGGCAACAGCCTCGAGGTGAAATCTAAACGACCGAGCTCGTAAGCGTCGAAGGTGAACCTAACTTTACAATGAATTGAGAGAGGTGGCGGACTCGACCTTAAATGGTCACACTCAGCGAACGCTGCGTCGAACTCGATAACGTAATTTTATTTCTTGCCACTATTCGTAATTGAATCATATGCTCACAAGCGCTACAATCAGTTCGTCGCTCTTCAGAGAAATCGAAGTAGCTAACATTTAGACATTCGGTAATTTTTCTCTTAAAACTGCGAGGTAGGAATGTTTTAACTTTGAATTTTTCCACACTAGTCTGCGATTGGAATTCAAGAAAAAATAAATTTATTATGTAATAAACGATTTAGAGTTATTTCTTTACGCTAATGAACAAAAAAGATTTCCTTTTTTTCTCAAATAAAGAAATAAAAATTGCTCGTTACTATTTCTATTTGATTCTTTTTTTTATCATGTAAAATATAACAGATTTCTTTGATACGATTAGAATATTTTATAATGGAATCATATAATAGCAGATTGCAAATACTTAAAATAAAAGTCTATAAAGAATAATTTATATCTCATCATATTTATATGTTTTTCTTTATGATATATCTATGGGAAATTATTAATATTTCAATACGCGATACTCGATTCGTTTGAATTCGTTTGGATTATTGTAACGTGTCGATTGCGAAAGGAAAGGAATCGAATTTCGACAGAGAAATATTTTTGGAGTCCGGACACGTTACATGTAAAATGCGTGGCGCGTTGCGTGCAGGACGACGGTCTCTTGGTTCTCGTTACTGTGGAAAAGGATCTAGGTTGTGTGACAGGTTTATCCTATATTCAGACAGCTTTTAGGCCGCGTGACAGTGAATCCACACGGCGATGATCGAGCGTGGGTCTGTCGCTTTAGTTTGCTCTCATCCTACGCCTTGTTCTACTGATTCCTTTTTAGGACCACAAGTGCGAACGTCTAAAAACTACTGTGTATATGCAAAAGCGAACAGAGTCTAACATTATCATATTCAACATATTTATATACATTGTATATCAGAAAAATAAGTTGTAAAAGTTGCAAAATGGAGTTAGTGAAATTGAAGCTTTCGATTGTATACAGCGAAAATATGATGAAGAAATAATTTGTAATTTTAATCTAAATTAATTTATTTTTCTGTATAAAAATTGATTTTTATATATTTTTAGTTTCTTGGATATTTTAACAATAATCATCGTAAAATTCAATATTAAAAAGTCCTATATTAATGAATAGCATACGTTAATGTGACAGTAATTTGTTTAAAAATCTGAACATGAGCAACATGCAGCAAGTGACATGCTTGTTATACATATTTTATGAGAACTATACTAGACTTTAGTACTGCTCAATTATACCTGTTCAAAGAAATCTACTTTCTCTTCGATCTTTTTTTTTTTTTTTGAATCATGTGGTGTACGCGTGACTACGTCAATTAAATGTTTTTGCCTTGCTGGGAGAAAGATTAAATCAATCGATAACTTTGTCGCGATAGTACGGAACAGGTGAATGGTTCGCTATCTCGCACATGACGAGTTAATATTTTTAATTTATTATCAGCAAACATATTATGTAGTTACACTAGCATTCCTCTCATATCACATTATGACCAACAGTAGTACATGAATATTTGTACTTATATAAGTGTTACGAGCAAAGGTGAGCTTATCAAACATTTTATAAGTTTTAGACTTTCACTTAACGTTTTCGCAATTAATTTGTTCAATATTTTTTCAATATTAAATGATTTTATTCATTAAAATATTGTAATTAGGATCGATACAATTATTCTGTTCATTTTCAAGGTATAATTGATAAATTATAATTTCAATGTAAATAAAAATATTTCAATTAACACATTATAGCGTTCCAACTTGGTATAATTCGATATAAAAAATATTTTTTTAATTACACCAAGAGAAATTGAAGATAATGGGTGTGTGTATATATATATATAAGTTTTTTAATATATAATAGTTTTTAAGGAGAAATATTTTTCAAACTTTATGTAGTGTGATTGACGTGACAAAGTTACTTGTCAATTTCAATCTGCGCGAGTTATCGATGGCGAAAGTTTTATTTCGCCAATAAAATTGATTAATAACTCCTGTATGACGAGTGAAACGAGTCCACGTTGTAAAATTACATAGTAATTTCACAGCAGTTTCGTAACTGGCAAGATATTCTTCATAGTGCACTGTTAGGCTGCCTGACGTTGAACCGGTGTTTATCATTAGACTACTGTAATTAATGACGTAGATAGTAATGTTTATTTTTTCATTAAAGCCGGTAAAGGTGAAATTAAGCGATGAAAAACCTCGCGTTTAATATAATAATATTTTATCACTTTACATGTTATTAGCAAAAAATTGTTGAAGGGTGCTATCCCATTAAAGATAAATCGCATTGACGAATCTCTCTCTTGACATGATAAAAACCGAACCTTAAAAATCGTCGATTGAAACATATGTGTTGATAATAACGTACATTTTATGAATATACTCTGATAAAACACGAGCACAATAGAGATATGCTTATAATAATCCGCTCGTCAGTACAAATTGTTCCAACAATGTGAATTTTAATTCACTTGAGCCCGCAAGAACAACGAGGATGATCATTTCGCGTAAATTATTCGCGCACGCTGAGGCATAAATTACGATGCACCAGCTCGTATATATGTGCACGGGTTAACATAGTAAATAAACTGCATGTGTCACATGCTGTTACGGTTCCTCGATGTGTAGAACGAGCAACCCTGCCCACACTCACACGCACATATATTTTATATATATATATATATATATATATCCATTAAGTAGGATAAAACATCAATTAATTATTCACAACGTTTTCTAAACGTTAAAATAAAAATAAATTTATTTTTTATTATTTTTACAATGAGTTCTACCTTGTTCTAAACGAATATATTAGAAGAAAATGTTTCATTCCTCTTTATAAACACGATTTATTGTTATTTCTTGTGCACACAATGATAGTAAATTAAATAAAAAGCATTATTATTAGTAGTTTATTACTAGTTTCTTTTTCTTAAAGAAAAAAATTTTTGTTATAACACATTAATGACTGTATCCGAAAGAATTTAATATTTTGTCATATTATTCCATATTTTGATACTAGTTCGATGTAACTATAAATCACTGATAAATTCTGGAGAGACGAACGGAATTCTTTCTTCTTTATAGATATTTTGAAATCGCTCGCGTGTACTGGGAGTATTTTATACGAAGTTGAAAGGCACTCTCGTGCACGAGCAGGAGACTGTATGAGAGAAATTCCGGTAATGTTTCGCGTCCCGAAAGAGTTACAGCTCAAGGGACGCGAAGAAACACGGAATGCATTTGCGATAAACCGTATAAGCTATGTGTAGCGCCGTAGCGATTCCGGATTATTTCGGTGCATCGAGCTGTAGTTTTTGATGAACACAAATTGTTTCGAAAGTGGCACAGAATTAACAGTCGACTGCTTGCACATCCTTACTGTGACACGAAAGAATGTAAATTTATCTCATATTCCTTCTTTTTTTTTTTCTCTGTTTTCCTTTGCTTCGCAAGAAACTACACAAAGTTTGAAAAAAACCTTTAAACGATACAGAATGATTCGGCTTGTACATCATTTCAATGACAAATATTATATATAGGAAAAATGATGTTTGAAAAAATACAGATTTAAGTTCTCTAATGAAAAAAATATTATTTTATAACTATGCCACTCAATTAGTTATCCCTAAAGCAGTCCAATCTTATACGTAAAATATTTGGTAATCGGCATACATATGCATAAAATTGCATATGTATTTTTATTGATAATTAAAATGGATTTTTTCAAAAAAATGTTTCAAGAATTTCAAAAGTTTTTTAAATATAGTTTCTGATAAATTCAAAAGTAATTTTTGAAAAAGTAAGCAGCGATATCACTTGAATGCCTTTTAAAAACCATTTTTTCTCTGATACAAGCTTTTCTCTTTAACTACTCGCGTCTACACAGTAAGAAATATTTTGTATTTGTATTAAAAATGGTCCACTCAAATCTTTCTTAAAATCTTTTGTGTTGAATTTTTAATATATTCGAATTTTAATTTTACATAACATGATTGTGTTATTTGAATATTTTGTGTTAAATTAAACTTGAACATTTTTTAGTGTTAAAATAATACAATTTATATGTAAGTAAAAAAAAATCACTAACATAAAAATAATGTAGTTTTAAAACATAAATTCTAAGAATAAATAAATAAAATGTGTATGTTGATTTAATATATTATAAATGTTAATTTTATTGAAGAAATATGTTCTGTACAACTAATTACATATTTTATATGTGAAAAGGTACGGATATTTTGTATTATTTTCTCTTTGTAACAATATCTGTTAAATCTATATATTGCATATGTTAAATACCACAGAGCATCGTCTAAACTAAAAATGTAAAAACAGCATCTAATTTCAGTTAGATAAACATTTAACATCATAAATGTGTCAGTTTAATATAAAATTTATTTTTAAACTGTGTCAAAGTATTACGCTTCTTGCGTTAATTTTTTACATAATATTTGTGTACTTTAGTACATAATGTACTTTCTAATATACATACTCATTTTATAATCTCTATTAAATTAACACAAAAATGTGGGTGGACCGAAAAATTGGGACATGTGAAATGTGTTAAATTTAGCATAAAATTTTTTACTGTGTAGTCTACATTGTTAAAATATCCACATCGCAATGGGTTTTCATACAAACCTAATGCAGTATACTCGCACGATGATCGATTACACGTATCAAATTCATTCGTGCCATGGCTCATATATTTACATTTCGAGCTATAGAGCACGTTAGCTAGGAAGCAGAGGCTCAACTTAATCTTTTCTGCGTAGTTCCGAAATAGGATACGCCGGTTCACCACCGAGGGAAGTGCTCACGAGGGGACGGAGCATAGACTCTGTGGACAGACCCTTTCATCCTAGCGATTGGGTGGACGTCAATCTCGAAGTACCCAGCCCGCCCAGAGCGGACTCAACTCTCACGAACTCGATCGTCGACACTAGTCTTGGTCCCGCTGTCACACCTACATTCAACTGTAAGCTCACAATTTATCGCCAGATTGTTCAGCAATTGGTGGATCGTTACCGAGTACGAACCGAAAGTACGAAAGCGCGTGTGTGCCGGACCGAAACAAAATGAAATTACGGCGCGGCGCGCAGCGGAATCCTAAAATGCATTAAGAAAGATGAAAGGTATCTAATTAAAATTTTTTAATGAACGCGACTCGCAAAAACAGAGTAGTTAACAGAATTAAAGACACGATGAGATTGAATTACGTCGTGACATTGCGTGAAATTGTTGCCTATACGAATATTGCTACCTTTCGTCTCGTATGGAACGCAATTTCAACTCGGTTATGAAGCCGTAACAGGAATGTGCGACCAGGATTCTGACTCTCGCAAATTTAACCGTCAGCGGCGTCAGCGAATGGTCCCTCTCTTCCGTTTCTTGTCCGAGCATAAGCCATAAGCCCGCATAATTTATCGCTACACTACGTAGATCTTTAACGAGTCGCGTTAACGTTGCGACGATGGCTCCAGTAACGGCCACCGATATTAAAGTCGTTAAATTCGTTCAATCTGCATGTTACAAACGTCGTTATATAGGACAGAATAGATACATCAAGCGCACGATAACCATTTATTCGAATAAATGTATCATCGCAGGTGCCAATCTGAAGGACGTCACTCCTGTGCCACCACCGAGACGAAAAAAAAGAAATAGGAGCAGACCCTTGCCGCCAAAACCGGACGAGATTCCTGAGAACGTGACCAATAATTTGAGACGCGGCGATACGAGTGAGGAACCGTTATATTTCTCGGTCAGATCGCCGAAGACGAATAACAACAACCAGAATGGTGAAGTCGAGACATGGGAAACGGAAAAGACTTGCACGGATGATCCGAAGTATGACGGTCGAAAGACGAAAGAGATTTACGAACATAAGGTGAGTTAGCTCGTAATTCTTCAAGTTAGCCTGCGAATAATCAATGCCATATCATTATTTTAGTATTGCACAATTTTTATATTTAAATAACACTCAATGGCTTATTTTCATTTTCGTTAATTTTGATAAATAATGTAAATTATCTATGTCCTTCATACAATCACACTGCACTGACGTTATTAATTGTACGAAATGGTTTTTATTTTTAGTAAAACTCGCCTGTCCAATTTTAATCAGCACAGATTTTGTAGAAACATAAATTAATTGAACATCCATATCTCTAATACATGTGTGGAATATTAAATGTTGTTGTGCCACATTATTTAGGTTCGTGTTCATAGTCGTAGATCGATCCACGATTGATCCTCATTTCAGGCAAGCTAGGTTTGAACTAAAGAGAACCAGATTTATTAAATCTGATTTGAAAAGCGTTTTTCAAATGAAAGACTGATTCAACTCTAGCTCAAATCGAATCTCATGTTGAATCACGACTATGAATTCGATCCTTATTGGGACAAGAAAAAAGTTAGCAAGCGACGAAAATTTCTAAAATGTATAATTTGTAATAAATAAAAAAGTTAATAAAATAAAAATTTAAAAACAAAAGAAAGATACTAATATAAAACCGAATGTAAAACGTATTGATGAGAATGAAAGCTATTGAAAATAAAGCATACTGTACAAATTAAACTTTAGAAATTAAACGAAACAAACTTTATTCAAATGTTATTTAAATTATAGAATTTTTACGACAATGTTTTACTTATTTTATATAGAATTATAAGAAGAAAGTAATACATGCTGTAATGTGATGTACTCTTATTATACCGTATATTTTCTTATTACATACTTAATTTGTTCAAAATCATATTAATAGATTAATTCGTTTCTGCATCCATGATACCGTCCAATTTATGCGAGAGGAAGATAAAAAAATGAAAAAAATATATAGCATACTATTGGGAATTATGCTAATCTCGAATTTCTTGCTCTATTCGACTTCGATAATAACGACTTCCTTCGATAGGTTAATGGCACCGGAAGGATAATATCCAGCGAGGTGGTTTCCGGCAAAAGGACGCCTGCCGACAAGAAAACTTCGAGGACTTCGGAGTCGAACTACCATCACCGGAAAGTTCTTGAGAACGAGGAATACGAGAGATTCGCCCGGAATCAGTCGATCAAGGACTCTTCGACTCCTAATCGCCAGGACAGACGAAAGTCGAAGGAGCTCGAGAGGCGGATCAGGGATCCCTCGAGGGACGACGACAGACCGGAAGCAAATACAAGGACGAAGAACTATAGCACCGTTAGCTTGCCGAATTACGATGAGCTGGACGTGTCTAGGCATCCTGTAAAAGACATGGCGAACGACGAGGAAAGAGTAGAAGAAAAAATGAAATCAAAGAGACCCGTCAGAAGCAGCACTGTCTCGCTTCCGGCCGAATCTTTCCTATCACCCTTTTCCGAGGTTCAGTACAATCAGTCTCCATAATTTCATTTCGTAGATCAAACGCAGAAATTTTGAAACGTCGAGCTATCTATTAACTCTTAGTACACATGATGATTTTCCGGTCCTTTATACTATACACAACGCGGCAAACTAAGTATTTCTACTATTACAAAGAAAAGAAATACCCACGACACGAATCATCTAATCGTACTTACATATAATACATATATTAGGTCATTTAAAAAGTATCCGCGGTTTTTTGTTCGATTTTTGAATGAAAAAACCGCGGATACTTTTTAAATGACCCAATATATTAAGGGTTAAAAATATATACAACAATTAAGTAAAAACTATTATAGTCGCATAATTAGATTTTTTTATATTATTACACAATTACTATCGTAATTAAACAATCATACAAATTTTCTTTAAAACTGGTATGTGTATAAAGTTTGTCATGATATTTTATTACTTTATAAAAGAGATATCTTGATAAAGTCACGTTTTGTACATGTATCCTCATATTTCTTTCCGTCAACTTTTTAATTTGATTTGTTTCGCTGTGTTGGCGTACCACGAGAGTTATAGAACTAATAATAAGACGATTGCACTTGTGTTATTTCTTGATTATAGAAGACCAGTGTATGTTTGGAGGACTACTTGCCGCGACGTGATAGCATGGAGCACCTGTCGCTGTATCAAGTGCTAGAGAAGTTGGGTTCTAGCGAGAACGAGGTCATCGATGGCAGATTCATGAAGTACGATCCAAGTAAATTGGAGGATTGGGACCTCAGTGACATCAGTAATTGCGATTCGAACCAACGTCTCTCTGTCGAGGTATGTTTACAAAGCGAGCCACGTTGAAATCGATATTAAGCTGACGCCTGTTAGCGCTGGTATTCCGATGAAGAAACTAATCGCATTAAGAAACGTATCTTTGCTTTCAAAAGCAGAGTAGATTTGGAATATTCACGAATTTATTTTCATCGCCGAACATCGCGTTGTTCTAATTAGAAAAATTATTTTTTTAACCGTATATCTCTTTATATGACAAAATTATAAGTAATATCATTTCTGCGTTATGTAATATTGTTTTGGTATATTCGAAAGTTCCTCAAACTTCAAGCAGCTGTAATTTCCCTACTTTCTGGTAAAAAATGTCTGAAATACAGTCATATAAAGTGAAAAAATTAATTTATATTTAGATTAATTCGATATATTTTAAATATGTATTATTATAGAATACGTCACGGATTGAAAACTGTAACAACAAACTTGCGGAAAGTGCGGGACTTTCCGAAGGTGTAGATGTTGTTGACCATTCACGAAATGTTGAAGTCAGGCAAACAGAATCGACTGAGATGAAAATCTCGTGTGTTCAAGATTTGACTTCATTGCAAAAACCTGAATCTTTCGGCAAGGTAGCATTGCCAATAATTGATTCCGATAGAGAATCGAAGTATACTGATGATTGGTTAGCAGATCAAAACAGGTATTAAAAATATATTTCCGGTACAAATTACATTGAAGATTAATCCATAGCATAATATGCCATCAATTTATTTTAGATCATTAAAATATTTTGATCCTCCTAAGATGTCGGAAATCTGTCAAGTACCACCAACTTGCGAGTTAGGAACTTCGCCAGTTAGTAGAGAACCATTTTTTCTAAATGAGGCACTTCATCGCTCGATTTGTGGTAAAATATATTTACGATTTGCGATTAAATATAACAATCGATCAAACATATATATATATAAATACTATAGCACTTATTAAAAGAACTCAATGCATGTACATATTAAGAATTCATTCTATAACTTGTTGAAATTTGAAATTAATGCCAAAAATTGATTTATTTGATAATTTAGCTTTATTCTGAAAAGATCTTTATAATTGATAATAATTACATAATTTAATTATAATTTTTAGTGAATGTTTTTGATTATAAATTCTCTTAACTTCTCATCACCGTAATTTCTTCATTCCAAAGTTCCATAGAAAATGATTTAAAACGAATCTCAGTCCGGGGAAAAAGTGACGACGAGTGAAATTCTTCTCTCTATTTACAAGAAATCGTCGACTATGTAAACCGAATATATATCCGACCGCAGCTTCCACGTCCCTTCCCATCCCATGCATTTATTCGCTCTTGGATTCTATCCCGGTTGGTCGGGTAATCGTCTAGAGTGTAGAAGGTACCCAACTATTCGCGTACGTGACTAGTTAAACCGCGGACGTTCCATTTGGCAGATACGATCGAGGGGTCCTGTAGGAACGGCGCCGTTGTCCGAGAATCCGATCGATCCGACCAATCGAGGCTGATCTTCAGCCGTAGCTTATCGAACGAGAGCGAGCCATTTGACGATCCGTACGAGTCGAAGGAGTTGCGTGCACATTCCGACGTAACGAACAAGTTAATCAGAACGATATCGGAGGAATCACTGCCGCAGGAGATGCTGGAGGAAGTCGACGAAGAGATCGTCGATTTCTTCGATGAAAAGTTGGCCAAGGATGCGACGAACAAATTGAAGAAAGATTACCAGGATCAGCGGGTAAAGACGCCACCACCGAGTCCGGAGCCAAAGATCAAAGCCCAGATTCTAGACAATGATCATTCGACCTTGCTCAAAGTTTTAAATGATGAGGTAGCCAACGAAAGTAATCTCAGTTCGATGACGCCGAGCCTCACCGAGTTGGAAGTAGCACTTTCGGATATGTTGGAGAAGGAAGATCAGTCTGACGAAATCACAAAGCGAGAGAACACAGACGAGGAATGTAAACAAACTTCTGCGGAGAAGCTTCTCGAGCCGGAAATTGTTCCTGTAGAGAAACACAATGTGATCGACAGAAATGTGTCAGATCAATGTTCAATTAACGATGGCATTCTAGTCGATAATACGCCTGAGAATAAGACAGATCGGTTATCCGTGTCTTTAGAACAGTCCCTTGGAGATTCGACGTCGACACCGAAGAAAAGAAAAGTGTCCTTCTGCACCTGGGAAGAAAAGGTCATGATGGACGTTGATTTGAAAAATGACGAGGAATCGCCATGTAATGAAACGGAACAAAATTTAGATGAGACGACAAGTTCTGATTTCAAGGATTCTGTCGTTAAATCGGAATTAAAATCAAGCTCCGATTTTTTCGGAAGCATCGCGACTGATATGAAGGACGGTGTAAGTTCTGTGGGAGAAGCACCCGCGAAACCTAATAGATTGTTTCAAAATTTGGAAAACCTAGCGGAGGATTTAGAGCAAATTCCTACACCGCCACGAAGAAAGAACAAAAGTTTAGGTGTTACGAAGGAGTCAATCAGGACTATAGACGAGTATCACGAAAATCCTGATCCTGGTCTTAATGACAGACTTATTTAATAATTTCGGATTACGTGATCTTGCAATCTTTCCGCTGTTATGTGATTGTTGCGCAATAATATGATCCTACAATTTTTGTGCCACATAAATTGTTAATATGTTTAATACATTAATTCACGCGATCGCTATAAGCTAATAACCATGTAATTATTAATAAAAAATAAAGATAAAAGTATAACATACATTGCTATTCTTCATATTTTATTCATATGTATTTTTACACAAGCTGTCACAAAATTATAGATATGAAAATTTGAAGATTGCGTTGGAAGATAAACATTTAAATACAGTCATATTTTTCTTTTCAATAACTAAATGAATCATTACTCGCGAATTAACTTCTATATAAAGTGCAAATTTTTATTTTTAATTTAATATGTAAGAAATTTTATTATAGCAAAAGTTTTACATATTATTTAACTATTTAATATCTAATATTAAAGAAATAATAATATTTAGAAGGAAAAGATTTTAACTTAATGTTTAATTTTGTTAAAAATTAGTAAAGAAACTTTAAATTCGTCTAATTCGGAAGAAAACAATTTATAACATTATCTTTTAACGCATAAAAATTATGCGCACAATGTGACAAAGGTAAATAAAGTTCCAAAAATAAGCAATAGTCTCTATCTGATAAAAATCAAATAATAAAATGCGACATTCTCTCATAAGCAATGCTTTTATTTTTCTTTGTAGGAAAACTTGGGTTTGAAAAATATTTGTCATGTAGTGCAAAAGAAATTGAGTTGTTCCATTAGATCACATCGAGAGGCAAATATTTTCCCATATGATCGTAATAGGGAAAACAAACAATCAGATCTCTGCAAATTTTTAGTAAATATACATGCTTTATATTGTATATACATGCTATATGATGTAACATATTTTCCTCAATCATTCTTCTACATACAATAATTAAGTACATTCGGATAATCTTCGAAGAAAAATCTTCGTTTCTAATAAACTTGTCTCTCTCATCGAGTTTTTCCAATGAATTCATTACGTAAGAAATTACATAAAATCGATTATTATTACTCCGAGATATCCTAATCAAATATTTTTATAAAAATCTTTTTGCTTTTATTTACTTTTTTATTTCTTCATTTTTTGCATTGATTTGAATGTTTAATTTTTGCTTCAATTTTGCTGTTGATTTTGTCTAGCGGATGTAGATATCTCAATTTTCGTATCGTATTCCCTCATATTCTCGTACTAAAGCAATATAAGCACTTAAATCGTTTATTGTTAGATGAATAGAGAGAAATATTTTAATATTAACAAAGTTACTACAACTCTTAGAAGAAATTTATCATAACACCATCGTGCTGATTCGATAAAAGTTGTCAGTTTTTAATCTTCATGGTCGGCATGCACAGCATAATCCGCAAGGAGTTATTAAAGAAAAAAAAAAAAAACAAGAAAATACGGACCTCGCAGAAGAAGTGAAAGACAAAGTTTCTCATTATAGAAAAGCTTTGTGCGAAGACTTCACTCGTATACCCTTAATCTTATACATGTTTGAGGAATTAAGTTCGTGTAATATATTGTACGTATAACGACGAGCTATACCGTTACATTTTGTTACAACAAATCCAATAAAATTGTCATCGTATAAGCGTTGTATGCAGACATAAAATTTAGCAAAAGTACAATCAAGAATTATGATGATTCTTCTCATTGTATCCCAAAAATCTAAAGACATCAAATTAATTGTTTTTTATGTAATAATAAAAAAATATTTGATACATTTTGTTTTGAATGTATCCTCTCTATTTCCTTCGTCATATTTTATTCTAAAGATACGTAATGATAGTAAGTAAAAATATTAGTGTAGTAAATAAAACAGTAAAATAGACATATTGAGCTTCTCTGTTGTTATTAGTGTTGTTACACTTCTGATAATAGTTGAAGCTTCCTTTAATATCGAAGAAACTCTATCTACACAGAAGATTGATTTTTCGTCCGCGTCATTATTTCATCGGTCGCCTGTCGAACCGTGTTTAAGGCGTACCGTTCTCCTTTCCGCTACGAGTAGATATCCGCTTACTCATTACCTTTTTAATTATCTCTGGCCGACGGAGCCCTTCTATCGTAGTGCGTTTAACGGACCGTCCTTAATCGTTTTAAGGGCTCGTAATGTTACCAAGAACAGGAAAAGCCTTTTAGATGATGATACAAGATTGTGTGCGTAATGTTCAGTTCTACAAAGCAGTTTTTAATGATATAATTTGTATACGTTATCAATTGGTAATTGGTGAATGCTTGATAAACATTTTGATAAAGGAGATAATCTGCAAACGCTAATTATTTAAAATTTTCAAATAACTTTTATCACTATTAATATGTATCTTTAAATATTCGTCTAATATTCGAACAATTGGCTCGCAAATATTTCGTGTGAAATTTTCGATAACAGTACATTGAAAATTATTACGAATTCATAAAAAAAAAGAAAAGTAAATAAAAAAAAAAAAGAAATTTTTTGGATTGGGAATTATTGATAAATCGAACAAAAGTCAAATGTCGTAATCTGTACTTTCAGGAATTCTGTACCACGAGTGGTTTGAAAAGTTTAAAGCTTCCGAGAGACGACAAATCTGGGAAAACTGTGGTCCGATCGCTCTTCGTGTTCCTGAGTATTCCCGATGCGGTTTGAAATTAGCACGAACGGATTATAAGATCTGGCTCTGTTCGTGACACTTCTATTAGTGGAAAGCGTGGAAAGAAGAAAATTCAGCTTGCTTCTCTCTCTTTCTCCTCCTCTCTCTATTACTCTTCTTTCATCACAAAGTCAGTACGCGTGCGACCCGTTCGCTTCTGACGTGATGCATCTTATAAGAACTCATTTTCGTTGAATTTCTGTAGATTCCTGAGATAACGCAACAAGCCACTAACCTAATTTATTTTTGCATTAGGAATGAATAAAGAATGTATAGCGAGGAAATTATGTAGCTATATGTAAAGGCAAAAAGTCTTGGCAGTTTGTAATGGAAGATTCTTATGTATCGAGCAAAAAATGATTGCAGAGATTAAAATATTATGCGTTCAAAATTAATGGTAGGTTGATCAAAAGAATAGTAAAAATCTAATCGGAGCAATTTATGTAAATGGTACAACGAGAAAGCTGCTCTCGGAAATTTAGAAGCCGTCGTAAAGTATTTTTTGTAGCGGCTTACGACGAATGCACAACCAACACGATACGCGCCAAAGTCAATTGCCACGATAAGGACGAGACAATGTGACACTTTGTCGAAAGGACTTAAGCTTAATCTCCAACGAGGTAAGTCCGTCTTAGAATGTACTTAGAGTAAGGTGGTCCAAGTAGAGACTCTCCAAGTAGATATCTCTTCCGAGGTATCTGGTATCGCAACACTTCTCCATGCAATAGCCCATGTTTCTGAGTATACCAAAACAATGGCAGATGGCCATAAAGTTTACAATTTTTAATTTTACTGATCGATATGCAAAGCATGATCCATAAGAAAAAGAAGAAAAGACGAAAAATACGGAAAATCGCGGAAAAAGTTAGATATAAAGTTTCTCGTTATTTAATGTTCAAAAAGTAACATTATTCGATATTACAACCGAATAATCGTCGGAACAGTATATTGAAAATCTGTTATTAGAATTCACATAGGACTTTTAAACTAGAATTAGATTCATTATAATCAAGAGCACGGATTTAAAGTATTAAAACTTGGCGAATGGGAATCTTCAGAACCTGAGCGAATGTTCCTCCCACCTTCCAGTTATCACGACGTGCTCGATAGGACTTCGAATCTTCGTGTGGTATCTTCTACCGAGGTATACGTCGCGCATAAACGGGGTTAAGCGAGCAGCACAAGTCAGCTTTAAGCAGCCGGATTTATGGACTCCGACAACTATTTAGATGGGTGGAATGGGGAAAGAGAGAACCTCGGTGCGATCTCTCAGTTTTTGTCGATCCTTCTACTTGGCGCGTATATACTTGGTCCGCGAAGATGGACGGGGATATCCGCGGCCTCGGAAAATATCTGGCACGGAGGGCGACGGAATTCGCTCGATGGAGCTCCGGTCGGCGCGACGCCGGAGCGGCATTTCGGCTTAATTAGTTTTTCGTCCGCGGATAATCCGCGGCCGCAGCGATTTGTCATCCGGGCCCCGAAGTTTACGCTCACGGAGAATTAAGGTACGGGAACCTGGAGGAGAAAGGGGAGAGAGAGCAAGAAGAGCGAGAGAGGACGTGGTGTTTCCGGCCAACGAGATTAGGGTGATATTTAAACGAGGAGGAGTAGTCCCGGCACCCCCGAGGCTTCTGTCGTAAGACCCGACTCAAGGGAAGTTCGCGGAGGATTCGTTTTATCGTTCGCCGTATAATTTGAGGATGTCGCCGGCCAAGAAACTACTGAAGTGGCTTAAATCTTTAGGCCGCGTGTTGGATCCCCGATAAGGGAACTTTTGGGTTCCTGTTTACCGGTCACTCCACTAGAATGTTATTTCGTTCATCTGTTCTATCCCGATGATATATTACCCCATATTATCCTGAATGTAATTTAGAGACAAAACAGCCACTCAATTAATCTCCAACTAACAATAAATGGCGATCCATTGAATAATATGATCTGGATTTAATTAATCGCTATAATTGTACGCGTGCAATTGCTATTGTAATTGCTCGATTATCGAAATTTGCAATAGATTGAAGATGCTGGACGATGAGAAATAATGTGATATTATATGTAATACTCATTTTGCTAGTTTATTGAGCAAATAGCAAATGTCTAGGATTCTAGACAAGCTAAATTACTTTAATAAGCATTTGATGATATAATATACATCATACGAATCATATATAAAGACTTGATGTAAGCCTCCTACATATTGGAGAAAAAGAAAAGCGCAAATGCGCCTTTAGTATCTTCCAAGTATTAAACTGCTCGTAAAAGAGCTTTTACGCGATCAGACTTTCGCAATGAAACTTTAGGTCTCGGAATCGATCGAGCCACGCGGCTGTAAAGGGTCCTCGTAAAGTTTTCTTCAAATAATTTCGTAAAACAGTAGACCCTTTTTTTCATAAGAGAATCTTGTTTTATGAGAGCAAAAAGCTCGGCGAAGAACAAAGTTCATTTCGACATATCAATCAAAATTTTGGTGAAAAGTTTTTTTTTTACATAATTCTCAAATAATTAGCAACTAGATTATTATTTTAACTTCGTCTTTACTTTGCGTTGCCCAAAGTATAAATGGTACATAAAGTATGGCATCGCTTCATTAAGGAGAGAGCACGTAAAAAACAAAGATTTAACAAATGGCGCTTATATTATTATGTTTTTCAATAAGACCGCATTGCAACAGAAGCATTAAAAATGTATGATATTTAATAAATGAATATATGAGAAAATAAGGTATTTCAAAAATTTCAAAAATAAAGTAGGTCGAAGGTATCGATTGTCGCAAGTAACATCTTGTGAGTGAATCGGCTGATTCTGAATCTCATAAGCAGGCGATTTACATAAGTGCGGGTGCGCAATAAATTTAAAAAGGCGACAGCAAAAGAGAGAAAGAGGAGGGGGGGAGGGTGAGTAACGTATACCTTACTTAACGGAGCATTGCGGAAAAGTCTCGAAAGCTCAACGATGACAGAGGGCTTTGGAAAAATCTAACCCGGCACGTAGAGAAAGAGCGGAGCGCGAGGCAGAAAAAGGGAGAGAGAAGTAAAGGAAGCTGGAAGAGGAGGCAGCAAGCGGAACGGGCTGCCGTGAACCAAGGCAGTTATGACTTTTTTCTCAAGTCGACCCTCACCGTGGTAACCACCCTCTCTACCCCGGGTTTCCTCCTATGCGAATACCGCATTAAGGGACGCACTCAAACTTTTATGGTGGCTCGTGGTGACTGACTTCCCGATATACGCTCGGCAATGCTCGCCTCTCGCATTTTACAGACTTCTCTCTCTTTCCTTCGTCCCCGATTACGAGCGGCGCTTTAATTGGACAATATCCACCCCGCGAGAGAGTGGCTCACTCGCGGCACTCGAAGAAATAACGAGCTACCCACGTTAATTAGAACATTACTTTAATTTCGTGGACGACAGATAGGCGACGAGTTTTCGTAATACGAGGGACGGTTGCATAGACAGAGAGAAATACATATTTACATATAATATAATAACATATTCAACATATTTCTATGGCATGAGCATCTAATTAAGTATATTTGCAATTCAATTTCTTTCTCTTTTACAGATACCGTACACAGTATTCGGTGATAGATGCACTTGATGTATAAATACACTGACGTATAAATACACTTTGTCAAAAAGTGAAATAATTTTTCACAAAAATATCGAGATACAGATACGTTTTATACGTTATAATAAAAAAAAAGAATTTCGGTGAATTGCGTTTTTATAAGAGTAAAGAATAAAATCTCATTGTTTGATTAATTTTAACCTTTTGTTTCCATATGAAATATTTGAAATTCCATTTGAAATATAATGTAGCAAGAAAATATTATAAAACTTCAAGCGTTACAAGACGAAAATAATGTCCAATTAAATTTTGATGGAGAAAACATATTTCAGTTTTTTAACAAGAAGTATTTCCTGCAAATATGTTTATTATCGGATAAACACACGTGCTTCTATATTATATTTCATTAGCATTACGAGTATATACGATGTGTTTTTGTTCGCTATTAAAGCATCATGTTTAAATGTAAAATTAAATGGCCACGTATTTTGTTGATACGTTTCGATCAGCAGTTGGAGTTTTGCGGCTTCCTTCAATGTACAAAATGACTTGCATTCAGCGATTCGTATTTCATCAAGTTTCATCTATAAATTAACGCACGTTGAATCGCATTCCCATGTTTCGTGTTTACTCCGAAAGAACCTCTCTCCGCCTCATCCGCAATTCAACCCCCGCAATAATCCCCACGGTTTCCTAATCATCGTAATGAACGGACAAAACGATGGGGGATGTACGCGTCTGCTCTCAATGTTTCAGCTATTGATTTAAATGTAGAAAATTGTTAGTCCGGGGGCACGTTTCTCCCGGGCTACGTGCCGAATTGATGACGAGCGGGGAGGTGGGGAGACACGGCACAAGTGTCAAATTAATCACCTCGTAATACGCACTTAATACCAGCGCGATCGATCGGAATGGATGAAAAGTGGGACAAGAACCATATCCCCAGCGAGCTCCTGTCAATCGGCAAACATTGTAGCTAGTATTAAATCGGCTCGACACTAAAGCTGACACAGAAACCATCACGATTCCGATGCTCTGTATTCATGAGTTTATTTCATATATACGCCTCTATACGCCCCCATTTATTAAATTTATTCAGTCATCATGATGGATTTAATCGGGCAACTTTATTTACTCTCAATGAGCGTATACAGAATCTTCCTTGCTGTTTCATTCCACGACATTATTACGACTTAAGAGCTGATCATCTTTGTTGAACACTTCGAATACTCAAATAGGTTTGATCTATATATGAGATAATAGTAGTATCTATACATGAGATAATAATCGCCAATTACAATTTATCTTCTCTGCAAATCTATTATACCACTTTGCGATAACATTTGCGAATGTTATCTACTATATATTAATATTATGGCTATTGCGTTAATTAATAAATAGCTGCCGAAATGATGTGCTCGTAAACCGCGACGGGATTGCGCAGCGACTCTAATTTCACGGTACGGCGTGTCGATCAATTTTACACGTGTATGAGTATTCCACTCGGCCGTAAAATAGCACAATAAACATCACGATAAATTAAAATCCAGCTATGTATTTCTATTCAAGCGACCCGTAAATTTATTTCCTCGGGACGGAACGCAAATTTGGGACGCCGCGCCGTTTAAATATGCTTTATGAACACAGGGGCGAGGCCGGCCGACCGCGGATTTTATCTCCGCGCTGCGAGAAAGTGTACGCTATGGGCTTTCGCCGTAATTGTAGAAAATTTTCTGCTGTTACCGGTGTAAAACGATAAAATGATATCGCGAGGAATAAAGTTCGCGCGCGGCGTCTGGCGCTGACGTTACGAACGTATGTCCGCCTCGTAAACACGCAGTTAGTCGGCGCATTTTATTTCGCGTACGTATTGTGTCTTCTTTGGATCCTTTTCAATCTCTGCAGTTTCTCTATGCAAAATCACAACCGAAAGGTCAATCAAAACTTATGATTGTGATTATAAACCATTGAAACGTTCTTGCCCTCTTTCTTTCATGTCCATGGAAAAATCAGTCGATAAAAATTTAAAAAATTAACAATCGAAAAAATTCAATTCAACGTAACTCGACTCTTTGCTGTATAAACTGTAAATAATTATGAAATTTTGGTTTGCCAAAAAGGCGAATATTTACGCTTCGTCATATTTTATTTCGAGGAAACGCGCAATTCTTGAAAGGATTCGTTTAAACGAGATATTGATTCTGCAAGCTAGAAATGCAAAACATTAAGCGGATTCATTTCCTTCCTCGTGGGATCTCTAAAATTCTGTGTCACGTCCACAACTCCTTCTCTTTCCTCTTTAACAGCCCATCTTTTTGTTCTGTTATTCGCCATCCATAATGCATTTATTCAATGTTCAGAGCTTGTTTCACGATGCTGCCGTTTCTGCGGCCGATCTCGCGATCTGCTTTAAATTATTGCACCGCTAAGTCGTCCCAGACTAATTAGAGATTAACAATCAGTACCTTCATTCGTTTGTTATCTTTCTTTGCGAATTTTTATTTTTCTGCCCTTCGCGTAAATCTCAAACATCCAATCGTATATAAAATATGAACGCGAAGATTTAAATGTTACGCGTCGTTTGCCAAAAATTTGAAAGGAACTACATCATGTATTATCTCTACGATTTATCGAGTTCATGTTTATTGTTTGTGTAACTTTGTACTTATGAGGTGGATTACATAAAAGAGATGGTAAGGATTTGTTTGGAATAGGCCGGTGATATTTTTTGATACTCCAATTGGAGAGGCTTTTTTTTATTTCGCTATTGCTCCAATCAACTATCAACCAGAAAAGGAAAAGAAGAAAAATGATGTGCAAGGGACGGAGAGAAAGGCGACATAATGGTGGGCGCAGAGACACCGAGATGAGAAAGTGAGAGAGAAAGAAAGAAGAATGACACCAAGGAGTGTTAGCAGTTATCCGGCAGAAGTGCATTAGCTTTTGTTTGTCGCCCGAAAGGGACGGATCGTGAGTAGACTGGAACTGGATCTCGTATGTCGTGAATGGGGTTGTCCTTGCTCCCTTTTGCCGTCTACCCTTATCCATTTTATCCTTCGCTCCCCGTCGCGCTGTTGATTCTCGAAAGCGAACGAAGAAGTATCTATATAACCTGTCGCCTAGATCTTGTTCTTCTCAGCTTTGCTTTACACACCGATATTACATATCGTCGATAAGTTTCTGTTAGGTATCATAAGAAGCTTATTATTCGTTGTAAAACGTTATCCATTCACTAATAATCCGTTATTATTCCTTAGTTCCATGTCGAATAAATTCCGATGTAATGGAATCTTAATTCAAGATTTAATTATAGATAAAAACTGTAATTAAAAATAATTAAAAAAATACTACAGGAAGGAATTGAATGCAATAATTTTGTCACACGCGTCTTTCGATCGCGACATCCACTTCAAATCTCGTGTCATTTATATCATATGTCGTTTTAATCATGTTTCTGATGCATTAATATATTTTCCAACGATTTTCAGTCGATTACGCATCGCTTTTACTGTAAAGCGAATCGCCGTATATTTGCGAGCGAATATATCACGGCTGAATAATTAGCCTTTGTTGTTGTACCTGGACGCACGGCTGCGAGTCACTCGTATGCAACACGTCCGGTCGTAGACTAGATCGCACCCGTCGTCCTCGCGTTCAGGGCGAACAGGAAGAGCGTACCTTAGGAACTGTAGAGGGTCGGGAGATCCAGAGAACTTCGGAATTCCGTGTCCTCCGTCGCATACTTGGTTCTAAGTTATGCCCTCATAAACTCGCACGGACATACCTACGCGTCTCCAACAGTTCTCATGTGCCTCGCCAAGTCGTATCTGTTGCCGTCTACGCGAAACCGAGAAGCACGTTATGTGGGTTACAGAGAAGCTGTACGTGCATCTATCGCGGAACTTTGCCTGGGCGCGATCGAGGAGAAGTATATATGCTACTTATGTGCACACCGAACGGTGCCGTACGAGCTCGCTCGATACGCTTCCAATATAATCCGTTTAACGTACATCATGAATACGACGTCGACATAGTGTATACATAAGTGTAAGAACTCTGTATAAATCTAATTTTTGTCTCATACGAGATAAATATTAGCGCACTAAAGGAAGCTGATTGCCCTACATTAGGTAAACTTGTAAGTTAGCTGCAAAAGTTGATTTTGTACTTCCTACTTTCAATTAAATTAAATCGTAATCGAAAGTAAAGTAAATTATAATCATTACTTAAAATAAAAATAAAAATAGTTTTATTGCTCTAAGAATAAGTCAAATATAAGTAAATGTCTATGTGAGCCTCCGCAATTGTTGGGAGGTATACAAGTAATATATTTATAAGTGATCAGATATAATTCGCATACAATTTGAATGTATTTATCGATGAAGTTTTTACTCTGGCAAACGTTTCGACTCTGGATTTGAATCCTCCTCAGTATGATATTCATGAGTATATAATTTATACTTCAACTCGAAATAGTCGTTTGCAGATAATTTGTAAGTTCGTTTTAATAATTAAAATAATATCTTATCGTCTTATAAATATATTATTTGCGCATCAATAACTGGAGATTAACATAGACATTTTATAATATTTGATAATACAATAATCATTTCTTTCTTCTGTAATATTAAAGGATTTTGAGTAAATAGAAAATCGGAAGATCAGAAAATTTTATTTTTTACTCGTTAAATGCACTGGATTAGTCAATTTTTTGAAGATATTTTTTGCATATTGAATGCCACATCTTTTTCGCATCGTTTTCTGTTTCGACAGAAAACAGAAAAATTAATTCATTTCGCATATATTTTACTGTATATATTGTACAAAGCATAACATAATTTATTATGCGGCGAATACTAATGTAAAATTAGCGAATGCCGAGAGTGCGTTTTCTGCATATATTTAAGATATAATTATACAATTCCGCGTCGGTGTAAACATGACTCGTTTACAGAGTAGCGCACTGTATTTATCTAACCACTTAAGTGCATCCGTTTACACGAATGCGAGAGATTTGTGAGACATAAAGACCTATTTTCCGGTGAGAATTTTTATCGTGGGAACGTAGGCACTACTTTGCCATATGGCTGCAAATCCTGTACATTTCTTGTCACTTTAGCACAAGGAAGAAGGGTGGATATCTTCTTTATGGCGGTATATGTATTTTTCCGCACGAACTCAATGCCTCAAAGCGCTTAAGGAATATTATTGTCAACACGCGAAGAAGGGAGACATTGTACATTTACAATACAATTCGCGCGTATTCATTTAATAATTCTAAAATTTTCTTAAAATATTGTTAGATATAAATTTTAAGATACTCTCTTTTTCAAAAATATGAAAAAAAAAAAAGATATAAAATCGTAATATCAGAGACAATATTGAAAAAATGCTTACTTAAACATAATTTCCGAAATAAAAAGTGTTTGTATGTGTGTACAATATAATAAATGAAATAAAAAAATACACATATTATTATATCATTTTGTACATGTTATAAAAATTACATTACGGATTTGCACCAACAACTACGTAGTCATTACGTAGATACTTTTAGTATTTTTAGAAATTATTAGAATCGAAATACTTTTTGAAGGATAAAAGAACCTTAAACGGAGATTACAAAATTTATATATAAAAAGAAGGGTATGAAATCCTTGTGTGATAGAATAAAAATAACGTGAAAGAAGCAGGAATAATTTTGTCCCTTTAGATTCCATATCATAAAGAGCTTCATGGCTTTTCCATGAAAAAAACCATTTAAAAAAATTGCTGGACTATCAGAGAGTTAATACACAATTATTACAGCTGCGTGTCTATTCGGTGGTCTCGAGGCTAGCGAGTCTCCCCCCGACTGTAGGCAATAAGTATCCCCCTTTTTTTCCCCTTCGTGATCCCTCTTTTTTCCTTTTGTCGATCCCCTCGAGAAAACGTCGACTGGAGAATACTTTCCCCAGGGAGAGAGCGTTACGTCAGGAATGCGGAATATTTCCCTGCGTTCGCGCCGCTCAGAGTACGCCGAGTCAGTCAGGTGGAGGAAGGTAGGAAATTATTGGCACGGTCTGGAGTTGACTGGATGTTAATTACTCTATCACTCCACCCACGATCCACCGGTCTGGCTTCCTCCCCCATCGGTTCCCCGCCATCCCTCCGATCCCACCTCCCCTCTCTGTCGGTTGGTGGCAGTAACTCCTCTCTCGGCTTCGTGTGCCGCACGTTCATAATTATGACGACCCTGCCTCATAATAAGGTAATTTAAACGCATGACTTAGAAGACAGAGTGCGGATATCGGTCTGATGTATTTCTACTGCCAGTTTCGTATCGTTTCGCAGAACTGAGCACGAGTTCGCACTCTTTACGGTCTGCAATTATTACGATAGCTCGCTAACGTCAGTCACAAATTTCTTCCTCTTGAAATACCGCTTTTGTACGCGCATTACAATAACTAGGCAGCGACGCTTTATGTGCATAAGCTATACAAAGAAGGAAATCATCTTGTATATAAAATTCATTAAAAAAGGAGACATGTTATATTAATATTATAGATATCTCAATGATAACCCAATCTCTATTAATTTTAACTCTCATGTGTGTCAAAATATAAATCAATCAATTTCAGTAGTTAGTTTCAAATTAACAATGTTCATATTAACGTTTATATTAACAAAGTTTATATTAAGGCTCTTAGTAAATAATAAATTTGAGTCAAGTTAATACATTTTCTTAAGTTAAATTATTTAATTCTCATTGGATTTTAATTAAATTAACATATTGAGTAAGAGCAATGAGAGCAATCTACAGAAATGATTAAAAATAACTCAAATTGGATATTTGACATTATGAATTGACATTATGGATTTAACGATTAAATGTAGCCGCGGTTTTCAGATTCCCTAAATATTTAATTAGAGATACATCTATAAACTTGGATATATATATATATATACATTGAAAGAGGATACAGAGTTTAAAAATAAATTAAAAATAATAAATTTGGTAAAGAAAAAAATAAATAATTATTAATGAGAGCTCGCTTTGTTGCTAAATACATAAATTTTGAATGTTCTACATACATTTACTTGTGTTTAAATATTTAATATATAACAATAATAAATCTAATAAGAGTTTTGACCAGCGTAAAGATTATCTCGATAATACAATATTTTCTATAATAGGAAAATTTTTTATAATCTTCGATAATATTTCAATATTTAGTTCCGATATTTTGTTTCTCTAATGAGGAAAGAAAAATATAAAAATTATATATTACGGAGCGACGTAATGGCAATATTCTCATTTCCTATAAAAATTGATTTGTGTCACGATCAATCGTAGTGCTCTTGTCGTTTTTTTAATTCGCCTGGAAAATTCTCGGATCTCAAGACGAAAGAAAAATGTTTGGTTTACCTAATGATTGAACTCATTCGATGCAACTGCTATTAATGCGCGACTGTAAAAACTATTACCGAAACATCAACGTTAAGTTAATGTTTGATACGAAGATCCGCTTCCTACGATCCAATTTTTCTAAGTATTTGTACAGAAATGTCAATGGACGAGTCAATTATCTGAAGACATGTCATACTGTGATGAGTAAATGCAGTAAAATAAATAAGAAATTTTTCGATATTTAGAAGAACAGGAAAAATAAAAATTCTTAACAAAAAAAAAATTGAAATCTTTAAAAAAAAAAAAGAAAAATCTTAAATGTTCTTTATATTATCGCCGCTGTTGCAATTACTGTTATTTTTTTTTTCATCGTTGATATACCTAAATATAATTATACATTTCTAATTATTTATATTGTACAATTTGTAGCGATAGAGATGATTCTTATCACTTGGGTACGTATTACGCTTTTTTACCTTTTCGTCGAAAATCCAACTTTCCAACTTTCCATTTCTTCACACGTTAATGACCCACAGTATATATTTATATAATACAATATTGCACACGTAGAGCACAATGGATTTGAAACTTGAGAGACTTCTTCGTTGTGGCGGTTTTTTCAGATAGCTTCTAAATAACGAGCGAAGTCGACAATTTCGCGTTATCCGAGCGTAGCCGCGTACAGGAAAGAAATAGAAGGAGAAGAGAATGTATACGGAGAACGGATGTGGAAACGCGCTTTTTCCTTTGCGCGAAAAACGCACCTCGGCCCCGCGGAGAGTCACTCCGGAAATTGTGAAACGAGCGGTCGGTCCCTCCCGTCCTACGTTCACCTCACATCTCCCTTTCACCTCACATCCTCCTTCCGCCCTTTCTTTGCCACCCTTTCCCATCGTTCGTGCACTCGTTTTCTCTCTTCCTCGTCGTTTCCGTCTATCATCTGACGCTCGTTGCACGCGCAGTTTGGCGCTCTTTACGATCAATTACGAAGCCGTAGATTCTCAGACACCTAGCTAAGTGTATAGGGACGATATTTCGAAATGGAAGGGAAACGTCGAGATTGCCGACTACGGGCTCTTTCGTTTTATACTATCTTTCACTGCGAATACCTTCTCCTCGCGCCATCGTCCTGCCGCGCGCGTCTCGCTCTACGACGCGAGCTCTTTATCTCCTTTCTTCTCTTTTTCTTCTTCTATACCCTCGTGGGTATACTCTCTTTACGAGAAGACGTGTGCACGATGAGAAAAGTAGGATCGGAACGTATATTAGACGGGAACGGGGCGGCCGATCGGTTATCGGCGAAAAATATTGCGGATCGACGATGAGGGCCCCCCCGGTAGCCGTTTCCCATGTCACCGAATCGACATTCGCGCTGTAATTCGCAAACTGGGACAGAGTGATCGTTTTCTTGTTTTCATCCCCTTCCACGTTACTCTTGGAGTTTTCGGCGCTTACGGCACCGATTAAAGTTGAAGAATTTTGAGTTGGAGACGATGATGAAATGATCTTCGTGCGGACGAAGAGATGAGATGATCGTTTAATTTAAATTTCATTTCCGCGTAAACCGATTCATCTCGTCCGAAATAGATGGGAAAGAGAAGTTCTGCTCAAACAGAAGTTTGAATCGCAATAGAAGTGGAAGACGGAACATTTGCCGCGAAATGTTCGCACGTGACAACGATAATACGATCGTTACCGATCGGTTTCTCGTTCTATCGGCCTTAATTATGCAGCCGCAAATATTTTACATCAGCGCCGGAGTTCTTACGAGGAAATGAGGAACATTTTACGTTACTTCATTCAACAGTCTCGTTAACGAGCTCCGATTTCATTGCAGCGCTATCCTCCTCTACACATCTCGGATCGCATCTTTGCACGGAAGTTTCAGAGCGGTTACATAATTCCGTTTAGTAATTAGTAATTAAGGTAGTCGATGCACCAAACGAATTATCATACGCTAGATCGGAACTGAGGCATGAATAATCGCTCGAGAGGTGAGTAATTGCGAGTACACTTCAATTAACTCCCCGTGACTTCCATTAAAGGTATCTAACCGCTCTATTAGAGACGCATACTGAACTCGACATCGACCCACGAAGTATCAAAGTGCTTTAAGCATTCGCTTAAATTATCAGATCGCGCACGATGTCCGGTAAATTTAAAGTTCCTAGAAGTAGAGAGTCTGGACATTCAGCGGAAGCGAATACTCTCAAAATAGTGAATGCGTGTGTGTTTTGGTTGGCTGCTGTGTCATGTAACATGGGTTTTTTTTTTATTAATATACACATCGATTTGTGGTGAATAATAACAATATATAATATCCCTACAATTCGATATAAAAATTAAATAAGTAATATTTTTGATGTGTCTATCTATAATTATTTGCAACGCTCTGAAAGTTTTCTAATATTTTTTTAAGTAATAAAAACAATAATGAAACACGGTTCAATTTTCCATCTTTTTTCATACAATGCGAAGAGAAAAAGAGAAAAGATGAACCGAGATGCGAGAAATGCAAGAAGTTCATTTAAAAATAATAAGTTTTACAATTCATTTTATGTATAGGTACTATAGATTTTTAATAGTGACAGTGATAGTTTAGAACGCAACTAGTATATATTACGTACTGCATCGTATGTATGTACATTGAACCTTCGCCAAAGATATATTTTTCAATTTTATAAAAAATACGCATACATCATTACTTCTGTGGGTACCACTATAAATTCCGAGTACGATGTATTTCAATTCTAATTTTCCTTCGCGCTGAGTGAGCAAGGTTCCGTATTGGTGCTGCCATTGTGAGAGCACCAAGTGCATCAATCCTAGGACTATAGAAAAACGACTCGCGTTTCAACAAAACGATCGACGGAAACGAACGTCTTTTAAATGTTTACACGTAGACTCGTGCAATTTATATATTTCTTTTCCTTCACTCGGCATTAACAGAACGAGCGTTAAGCGAGGGCACGTTTTACTTTTATCGGTTACCTCGCAAAATCTGAACGTATCTCTAGTGTTCTCGAGACACTTCTTATAGATACACGAGCGGCGTGAAGTAAACCGTCGTACATTCCGAGAAGATAAAGTCGGTCATTTTTTCCTCTCGCCCACCGTTGCTTTTCCTCCGGCGGGAGCGATTGGGGTCGGTGTAAGGAGGAAGGAAAGTGGACCGTGCTGTTGGTCAAACTAATAAAAGACGGCTTACCGCTCCGCGAAACCGGCTATCCCGCACAGCTTGCGGGAACCTGCGACTTTTGCCCCCAGGGTCGAAGACAAAAGAAAGAAGGAGGAGAGAACTACCTTTCGAGTAAAGAAGGTCATACAGACCACGATGCTGAGGATGAACACGGGAGAAAAGTCGCGCTGAGAATACTTAGAAAGAGATCACGTGCGTCGACCAGATGGACGACAAGTGGCAGGCGACACATATAGAGAATTGCGTGACAGGGCTGAAAATTATTATTTTTCGTACGCTCGAGTAGCAATGAATTGAAAGACTATTCGTGGGTTCCACGTTTAAATGGTTGGAACATTCAAATTATCCGATTTAATCAAATTTCTGTACCGTCGGAAATGGATGCTGCGAAAAAGAGCGATTTTATCGCGATGGTTGAAAATGATTGAAAGATTCGCACACTAATACTTGTTCATGGTGGCAACGAGATAATGTACCGTATGTTGCGATCGCGATTGTCATAAAAATGTATTTGTATAAAAATGTTGCAAGAAGTCGAGAAAGGGTCGTGCGCGATCCGTTTATCGGATGCAATTGCTGTTATTTACGTGTGTAAAGGTAATTAACTTATCTGAATGTTCACTACCGCATATACCGGACATATCGCGTAAGTTATGACTGTACTGTGGGGTGTTTTTTGCTTTCTGTAAAGTGCTCAATTCGCGGGTATTCGCTTTAGTATTATCGCATGTATTTTGTTTTACAACACATTTACTAAACAAAACCTACCAAAAACCTACCAAGATAATTTTTAAAGCTGTTGTTCATTAAGTACCGTTCTCTCCATTCTATTTTAATAATAAATCTCAAACTTCCTTCAAATTAATTGCAAACTTTTATAACGTTAAATGCACACGTACTCAATTAATTTTCAAAGTTCTTCTTCTTGAGTCGATGAAAGTTTATTTAAACAAATTATTTCAATTTATTTCGAGTTAGAATTATCTCGTTCTCGATTGTACTATATATTTTGATAATCCATATAATGCTTAGTTCATAGAATTGTTTTAGAAAAAATCATGATACGATAAAGTTCTAATAAGAACTAATCATGATAATAATAAATATTACATGAATACAAATTTTTTAATAAAGAAAATATGAATTACGTAAAATATTCTGTTTTTTTATCTCCTATGATTATACACTTCCGGCAGATGATGACTGAACTTTAGAGGACAGAAAAGTATCCAGGAAAATAGCCGGTTGTTACGGCCGACACCGGGGTTAACAGACTGGCATAACTTAGTGGGTTTTAACAACGCACAACCGACGGACACGCCGCTGAATCTAATAAAAGTTGGTCAGCGTGAAACCGCGGCTTTAACGAGAGCCAGAGAGATCTCCCTGCGCGTCCACCGAAGGCGGCCGGTTCCAGGTTATTAAAAGCGAAATGCCCTTAATAAATAAGCTGGCAAAAGGTCTGTCGACCTAACGTCGGTCGAAACTAACTTCAACTATCCTCCCTGTCCGCTTTCCAAAACGAGCGTAAAAAGCACTCGATAACGCCAACAATTATATCATCCCGACTTTCATCCTTATTCATATTACTCCTCTAGGCGTAACGTAAATCATGAAATTGATAATAAAGCATCTATCTCAAGTGTTCGTTTAATAGTTCGTTTATTAATTTCATGTAAGCGCGCGCGAGTTTCAGTAACGACGCGTCTTATCATTGCGTCAAGTCAGATGAACGCGCATAGGATGAAAAAAGTATAATAAAACGTATTACCGAACGGAAAAACCAGTTCGTTCAATCATTCAACGTTATTATTCCATTAGCTCGACGACAGAAAAGTAATATCTTTTTACGGTATTTCACGCTGGCTCTAGTCCAGCTTGTTGATAAATCAGAACAAGTCGACATGGAGAAGTGGCACGTAGCAATTTTATCTGTGCATAAAATTCTACTCTCTAGCGGTTTCTCGCTTTTTCTAGAGGACCTTCGGAAGAATCCACATTCGAGACATATCATTCCTCGCGAGCAAATTCACCCTCATTCCCTCGTACCGGCAATAGGCGCCATTTGCAAAGTCTGTCTTATATCCGCGTGTTGGTTAGATATTATTTTTTCGCCGGCGGCAAGGCGAGATAATAGTGGCAGCTGAAGCAAACGAAAGCATAACTCTGTCCGATAAAAAGCTTTTATTACCGGCAATTAGGATAAGCTTGCGGATACACCCACTCGTTCCCTATGTTTCCGCACTACACTGCCGTGCTTTCCCCCTCGCCTCTTCCTCATTTTCCGTCAACGTTTCTTTTTGAGATCCAAAGAAGCTCGAAGATCATCTCACTAATAATGACGTTTTGTAAATGACCAAATAGCTTAACGATGTTATAATAATAATGAGAGTTACTAACGGTAAGTAAGAATAGACACAAAATTAATGTATTAAAAATGTCATATATTTAGAAAAAATTATTTTATATATAGAAATTGTTAGTATTTCAGTCTCTGCGCCAATGTAAACATATACTGTAAAATTTGTATTATTTCGTTTTACTCTCATTGTGGCCTAATATAAAGATCTGATATTTTTTAATTGTATGAAACTAGAAAATATTATTATCTTTTCATTTCTCTCATCATTCGAGATCAAACGAGAGATTGATTGGCTCGATTTTGTCACGTTCCAATTGGACTGTTAATCTACAAAGTGCAATCGTACTATAATCGACCCAAAATAGCTACGTCTCGTCCTGTGCGGTAAACCGTAATCCATTGGGGACAAGGTGCTCGAAGACGTTTCCCGTTTGCGTCTCTCATTCTCCGTGATTGTTTCGCTGTGTTGCACAAAGTGCATTGCGAAGCATTGTCCTCAAAATGCCACGCCGTTCGCCGCACGTTCATACTGCAATAATACTTTTGGCTCTGTTCCCGTGAGCTGCACGAATTGCCATTCGCAATGAGTTATCCTGGCGATATTTGCGTCCCTTTTTACTTGTTTGTACAGAGACAAGAGGCCGCTTCATGGAAGATGAAATTGAGATTGGAAATTTTATCGTGCTTTCCGCTAATCAGGTCTCACCAGACTAATTATGAGGCGGCATGCACGTGATAGTTCTGCGGTCAGTTACAATGAGGCTGTACCATACAATAGTAACCCACACTCCACAAAATTCTGTCATTTACGTAAATTATGTAATCCCGAATAAATAGCATTAACTTTATCTGAATTTAATCGAAGTGTTAGATATTAATTTTTATTATTCAACCAACTACGTTGATAAAGATCTCTATTATGAAATGATTTTCTAAAAATTACTTACGATCAACCAGGGTGTAAATTGATCAATAAAGAAATTGTAATTAGGATTGAAAAAGGCGAAATTATTCGTTAAAGATCTGAAATTTTACCTCAACAAGCCTGATTGCAATTTCTCCCTTGCTAAACGATCGAGAATGATGAATTCGTTGAAAATTCAGTAGATCTGTTCATTCGATAAGCAGCGTGCTAATTTCGCCTCTGTGGAAATTAAACGAGATTCTCGGATGATGAAGACGAGCGTAATTTCAAACGAATCTCTACAAATGAAACACTTTCCACTTCGTCGTACGTTGTTCCAGCCTTATTACGCATCTCTTCGTTCCTCGTCGGCAGGCCCTCCACGTCGAGCCCGGCATGCTTGGAAGGGGCGAGTCGCAGTTATCGTTTGGCAAGGGCGCCAACCGCATCACCACTTTGACACGATGGCTACGTGCAGGCCTAATGGCTAGGCAAGTATGATAGCGGTGAGTCGGCGTGAGTCGAGTAGGTGAGGGTTGAAACACGACCGCGAAACGGAAGATCCTTCGAGGAGCGCGAGAGAGCAAGGACCCTCCGCGTCCCACGCAATCTCGTGTTTCAGAAATCGCGAGTAATCCTCGTTGTCCTCTTTTGCATATCGCGACTTGTACTTGTACGCGATTGTACGAATGGCGCAGACCCTATTCCCAAGAAAGATACGCTTGTAAACTGTCGGACGCTTAAGTACGTCTAATAGCGCGGGAAATTGCCGTACGGCGAGACGGTTATTCGCCACAGTTGACGATGTTTCTGGCCGTTTTCGGCACGTTTTCAGTAAAAGTTTTCGAGTAAATGTGTTTAAAATTGTCAGATATCAGTGTAAAGGTAGAGTTTCCTTGAGAATATCTGCAATAGAGAAAAATGGACATACTTTACTGTTATGATTACTTGTTCTTTGTAAGTTTAGCTGTATAGAGCAGTTCGTGACTAGTGTAAATATCGAGATTCTTATTTTTTAATTGAAATCCTTATAAAAAATATCCTTAGAAAAAAGTCATTGCTTATTGTAGCCTTATGAATTTTCAATATCCGTGTCTTAGTGTACGAGTAAACTCAGAATTAAAATTCCATTAAAATAAAGTCTATTTTCAAATTAAATAAAGAATAAAGTTTCCTTATTTGCATTCCTTGAAATTCAATTCGCAGGGAGATCTTGATTTTTCAACAGCTTGTTACAAAAGCTATTCACGTCTCGACGACATTCGCTATCGGCGGCTTATTCAAAGACGAATCTCAGCTCTTTCAGCTCCTCACTATTCGTTTCTATTCAGAAAGTATTAATGACGGTTAATTTATTCGCGGCGTTGGTTTTACGACGAATCGTCGAGTAATACTATAGCCTGTACGCGAAGTAACCAGATCCACTTTCGGCAAAGCGGTTTCCGTCGCATTCGAGATGGTCTTAATGCGGATATAAGCGGGTAAACGACGCAGAGGTATTCGTCGTTATAGCGAACGGTACGGACCCAAGCAAACCGCAACCTCATAACTTCATTTGCCTCCGTAATACCGTGGCCACCGTTGTAACTCGTGCAAGCCGTGATGGCCGAATATATTCGCGCCCGCACGTATCTTAAGCTGGTTTAGAGAGGTAGCTAAGCTATTCATGCTTTGTTCCTGCTGATGGTTTATTGATATTACGTGTATGCAGGCGATTATGCAGAGGAGGGATTAAGAAGCGGAGGATTCATCTGGGTAACGTGTTAATCGGACACTCGTGAAATTAGTTCTTGTTAACACCGGGTCGACTGGAAGTAAGACTAAAAGCAAGAGTTTGCGAGGCTCGCTGCGATCTCGTAAAATATATCATCTAATCTAATGCAAGCAAGCGGCGTAGCAGCGACAGTCTTCTTCGGGCGTTTGTTGGTAAAACTCTATATATTAATCCTGAAAATTCTTCGTGACGCAAGGAGGTGGCGATCCATCTCCTAGGAGTTAAATTTCGATAACGCGAAAAGATTTCAGATTACTTTATCCGGATTCCGAGCATCTGCTCGGAATTAGGACACGTTCGGGTTCGGAGCTAAAGCGTGATTTATTTCTCGGTCCAAGATTCTTCTTGAAAGTGTCGTTCTATCAGCGTTACGTTGCAACGACAGCGCGTTTAAAGGGGCACATATTTTGCAGAATCATATCTACGAATACAGACGCTGACTGTCTTTCTCAAACGGGAAGATATCGCCGAGCCGATCTCTCGGAATCGATGCATGTCTTCTACAAATTCGTTAGCAACATCTCTACAAGATCGCTCTCCTTTTTGTTCTGAAAAAAGAACGCTTCATTCGTGAAAAAAAGTACGAAAGTAAGCTTGATAAACTCACTTTAATAAATTAAGCGATTTATTTCATTCGTAAAATGACATTCTCTTCTATAATGAAGGAATTAGCATTTATTTCAACATTTCGATGAGCTGTCGTTCAGTGGCGTATAGTTGCTTTATCCATTGGATTGAATACGTGATAAAATAAAAATTATTTTCAATGAAGCGTTTCATTGAAAATTATTTCAAGCATTCAAAAAGTAAGTCCCTCAATTAAATTCTGAACTAATTAGGTCTGAATGGAATTTAACCACAAACAGACATTAAACGTCTTCCTTAGAATATTGATTCGTGTAGTATAATATATTTCAAGTATAGGTATTATTTTCATTAAATTCAATATATGTAGTTATTATATAAAATTTAATTTTTTTTTTGGAAATAAAGATGTAACGTTGATAAAAAAATTCGTTGAGAAATGTGATTCAATTAATCGGAAAAAGAAAACGTTTTATAATAGATATTCTATGTGAAGCGAGACAATTAAATCCATGTTTTTTAGAGAAAGAAAGAGAGACATATCGCAGAGATGAAATATGCACCAAGTTAAGAATAAAGTAATGCAATAGCTAGCTGCCGCGCAATCAAACTGTTTGCAGAAGCAGAACCGAGCGCTACTCTCGCGCTATGAAGCCGAAGGTACACTTTCCATGTGTCGGAAAATTTATACTCAAACTTGGGTTTCGTTCATACTCTATCTGTTCCCGTGCTGCGCTGTTCGTTTACAGTTTCCAGTCGGACACTAAATCTATCCGCACAGTTAAATTCCGCTGGGCGCATGAAGACCAATATGTTACGGATTCGGTGCAATTTTAGCGAGATACTATCATAATGTTCTTTAAAGAAATGATATAATCCTTGCATTATTGAAAAATATAAAGTGCTACTGGTAATAGAATAAAATAGAATAGTCGCTTTCGACGTTCTATTTGTAAAAGAAATTTTACGAAAAATTCTAAATATAAAAAGCAACCAAACCTAAAAATTCAAACAGAAACACTGCAGTCATACATTTGAAAATTGGATCAAATAAGAGAAAAGCAAAATCAATCAAAGTTTGCTGCCAAAAATTTATTTACTTATTTCTATCAGATTGTTTGGTTGTGAGAGAAATGACTATACGTCAATCACGTCAATCACGTTAATTATCAAACACGCAATGTAATAATACGAGAATGCACGAGAACGAGATGTCATCGGTTTTTGCCGTTTTTCGAAATAGATTTTTGATAAAAACGTATTAAAATCCCGGGTAGCCAGTCAGCTATCGCGCGAATACTCCGATTGCTGCGGCATTCCGTTTCCATTGCATGCACTACGGCCTACGCTACTCCATGAAAAATCCTTTGAAACAATCAACGCGTATAAAATCTGTGGGCGTTTTTTTTCCAATGGCTCGTGAAAACGAAGTGACTGTACGATCGAGTCGTTTAAACGGATTAAAAAAAATATCGAAAGAATCTGAAAATCTCTTAATGAAGATTTATCCCGAAAAAGCATTATTTAATGCTGCATAGGAGAGGGCAGGGAGAAAATGAGTGAACAAAATCCGATTTGGAGTATACGGTTAAAAATAATCCGATAACACGGATAATGACGGATCACAAACATAAGCGCGACGATACCTGAATCGGCAATTATAATCGCACGCGTGGGATGATCATTATAAATGTAACTCGGTCGTTTCGTCACCACGCCGTAATAATAATTCCTAAACATATTTGTCATGTACACGTCGGTGGCATCGATTACGTTATAATCGTTAGAAAGACCGGGGACGACGAGGAGGGGAAGAGGAGGATATCCAGGACTTCCATTAATTCGACATCGACCTCGTTAATTACGCCGTAATAAGCGGCGACGGTGAAACGAAATGTAGACAATCAATTTATTCTGACTGCTTCGTCGTTTACTGTGTCCGAAGGATCGTTACCGTTAATGTATTGCACGGATAATAGGCTCGTTTCGCTGGATACTGATGATAATACGAGATGCACGTGCAAACGGCACCTGCACGTGTTATCTCGTATTATTGGAAAATCATTGATTAAGTAGACACCGAGATATTATGTTACTCTTTAATTCGCGTCAAGAAAATTTATTATTGTTGGATGATGAAAAGGTAGGAAGGTATGTATCGATTCTGTATTCTCAAATTCTTAGAACTCGAGCTACGATCGGGTTGACGGAGAAGCATATCGAGATATTTTATTACGCGCGCCGATGAATCTCGTTTCGTTTCTTTTCTCCCAGATGAAAGAGAAGCGTGACGTTTCGCGTTCATCCGAGTAAATATATTTTTCCTTGAGATATAATTGAAAAATCTATGACAAGCATAAACGTGTCTCAAATTCAATCCAAAGTATTTATGCACGATATATACGTGGCTGCATCCTTACGCACGCTCTAAAACGCAGGACACAATTATTCGTCCCTTCTTCAAGGGGTGAATGCTTCGCATTCAAAAAATGCCTCGCGGATGTAAAATTTAAATGCTGTAATCCGCTATCCAACGTCGCTCGCGTTGACGACCTGTGCATTAGTTACGCGAGTGCCTGTCGCATTGCGAACGCATTGCAACAAAGCACTTGCAATTTATGCAATTGTGTTCTATCCACGGTTTCCGCCATTGAACGCAAGCACTTAAAATTTCAAACGGCTTAACTCCGAGGGAACGGAAAAAAAAAAAGAAAAAAAAATTGGATAAAACAGTTTAGCATAAAAAATTAAATAAATTTGGGGCCGCAATCGTTCCGCAGAGCTTTTATGATTCTAATTACCATATTGACATTACGTGCGATCACGTAGTATCGGAAAGAAATAGCGCGCCTGCATTGGCTGTTACGATACGTTATATCATGGGAGGAACGATACATTACGTTTAGACCAGACGAGATTAATGCCTGCCACCACAATAGAATGTAAAATTTACTATTCGCGCCAAAGTATCGTCGAACTCGACGTAATTTGCATTCGGTCATGCTAGATCCTGCGCGATACCGAGGCCAAAAAATGGAAGTGCCACGACATTAATTTTCATTTTCTCGCAAAAAAGCGGGATTGCAGATAACGCATTGTGTGTGCTTTTCAATTAAACGGTGGCATATAACAACGCATCGAATAACGTCCGGAAAAATCTTTTATCCGCGTTAGAGTTGCGTGAGAACGGATATGTGATCGATCCGGAAAGAAAATCTTTACTCCTCAAGTAATTATGATTTCTCCAAGAATGCCAAATAATATACTGTTAATTTCACTTAAAAAACGTGGCGAGATGTACTAAAAATAATTCATCTTCCCTCTCTGCTACTCGTTCCTTCTCGTCTATCGATATGACGTTTTACGAGAGAGATACGCTCGTCTAGAGAGTATACTTCTCTCTCTACTTCTCTCTACTGCTGTACATATTTATCGTTGCAAACGTCCTTATCCGGACAGTCTATTTCCCAAATTTGAACGCATTGGTGTCGGCTTTTTCTAGAACGGTCGTACCGCAAAAAGAATATTGCAAGATATGTCGACATATTTTCTTATAACAAAATTGTAGAAATACCAGTATGTATGTATTTAAGCGACAAAAAAGTACAAACTATTTTCTATTTTATGAGAATTACTGGGAAAAAAGTTGTGCCATATATGTATTTTAATAAAATCTATATATATATATACATTTGATAATAAAAAGAGTATATATGAAAAAGTTTAAAGTTTTGAAAATTTTTGTAGAAATTGTTACATGTAAATTCTTTTATGTTTCATGCTAGCTATTTATTAAATTCTAAATCAGTGTTCAACATTATACGCTACATATAGCAACGATATATTGTAACATGCACAGATTCATTAATATACAATCTATTACATAAATAAAATTAATGTTTACATTATTACATACATAATTTGTCATCTATATATACGTATACAAATTTATGAATTATTCTTCTCCCAAAGACAGAGAATAGAGAGCAATATTTCCATTTTCACTATTTATTTTTTAACAATATATATCTCGCATGCGATTGCGAAATCGTCGAAAACCGCGGAAAGATTAAACATAAAACACTTTAAGCAAAGTTCGACGGGAGGGAAAGTCCCTTCCGCGCTTCTCAATTAATTACCGAGCGGGGAATCGAAAATGCAGAAAGCCAGATCGTTTGCTCGGCTTCATCCGTCAAACGTTCCGAAAAGTTTTATTATCAAGACCATAGTTAATGCAGTTTAAACCTCGTTCGCTCCACCGGGGTGCCGAGGAAGTTTCACCATCAAGCCAACTATTACAAGCTAGAAAACGAGATTCTCCGAGGAGCCGCTCGTGGTGGATACGAGAACGCGGAGCAAGGATAAAGCACCGTCGTTGTTGATTCCTTTACTTAGGAAAGGGACTTTTATCACACTCGCGACGACTCGAATCGCGAACAATTATATTAAAGTCCTCGTTTACGGACGTACAATTTGTGCGGATGGGAGAGAAAAGGGATTTGCGCTTCGTAGATTTACTAAAACGAACTCGTCTTGCTACATCTTGCGTTTAGCGCCGCTCCGGTAAAACGATTATTTTCTGTTTCACGCTTAAGTCAAGGAAGCCGGATATATCGCGGTTCTTATCTATCGTGATATTTGTGTCGCCGATGCGCTCCTAAATCAATATTGCATTACCATGCAAATGTTATATACTGAATGGTAATACCGCGGTACGTCAATCAAATTACTTGTGGATCGCGTTACGCGAGCCAATCGACCGGAAACTGCATAGCATCGAAATTATCGCGTCGCCGCCCACGGATTTATCAAAATTTGTTGCACCAGCTGCGCTTTATTAATTTCGTTTTCGATGGTGAAGCGTGCCGGCTTGCGAGTGCGGAATTACGCTTCCTTGTTCATTTTTTTTTCTGCGCTCGTGAATCGCTGGTTATTTCTATTAAAATCATGATGAAAATGAAAATCAGGCAATTCAAAAACTGAAATCAGATATACGTAGATAGTTTAGTGTCGCCTACGTAAATTTTTTCAATAAATTTTTGTTCTAATAGTAATTACATTAATAACAATGTAATATTTTTTTTTTAGAGCAAAATTATTCATCTCGATAGTAAGATCTGCAAGAAGAAACTAATACAGGATAGATAATATTAATTCTATATTATTTGAGATTTTAATAATATCAATTATTATACAGTATATGTATAAAAGATAAAATATACTTACATATATTTAAAAAAACAAAGAAAATATCGAGTATGATTAAGAATTTTAATTGCTCTATTTTGCGCCGGCTAATTTAAGCAATTACAAGATTTTCTACTACATCTGCATGGCGTGTCAGTTTAAAAGAAGTAACTAAATATAAAAATTTGCCTAAAAAATTCAATCTGGATGTCTAAGTAATTGAATACGAGGCGGAGAATATGCAAAGGTTACCCCATCACGTCAACTGTCAGAAGTAACGTGTCAAGTCAACTCAACTTAATCATTAAGTAAATAAGCTTAGCGTTTAGCGCGCGAACTTAGCGCCAACTTTACTCAATAAATTAAAGTCTGCGTTCCAGATACGAGGCGTGAAGTTTCCACGCGAGACACCCTGAACGAGTAGTTACCTCATCAAAGACTGCAAGCAGATTTATGATTGGGCGAAGATCGTTCGTAAATAACGATAAATGTGCGATGTGGCGTGCAACAATCCGTCTAGTCGTCATTTAGCGGGCATCTGTCGAAGCACGCGTAAATTGTAACCCTGTATCCGGCGCGGGCAAACATTATTAATGTTACATTCGTCTCATCGTCGGCGAAAACGTTAGAGTAACGAGAGGTCGCGGGGTGCAATCGAATATGCGATAAACCCCATACCTCTCCTTGGTCCACTCAATTTTTCCTTCCGCCGCCCGCGCCGTCATCGTCGTCCTCGTTGTGCGCACACGCATCCTCGACCGATTTATCGCACGCGTGTTTACCTCCCGTATTCTCTCTCTCTCACACACACACACACACACATACATGCGCGCATATGCAGAAGCGCGTAAACGCGTGTCTATGCACGTCCGTGTCGCCACTACGCTTTCACGTGTGGACACGCGGCGCACGCACATCCACCCATCCGTGCACGCTTCTACGATTTTCGAGTGGTGGCACGTACACACACACACACACACACACACACACAAATATATATATATGTGTATACATATATACGAAGCAACGCTGAGATACGGCGAGGGTGGATTTCCTGTGGGCATGCGTACAACTCGCGGAATGACGGCAGTAGGGTGGAAATCGCGGAGGTTCGAGGATACGAACGAGGGTGACACCCTGCAGTCTGACGCGGGACT
Source organism: Acromyrmex echinatior (assembly GCF_024713525.1). NCBI lineage: Eukaryota > Metazoa > Arthropoda > Insecta > Hymenoptera > Formicidae > Acromyrmex > Acromyrmex echinatior. The sequence continues at coordinate 10,468,616 of NC_141866.1, forward strand.
TCGACCCCCGCGCTTCGACGGGGATGAAGTGGCGATCCGATCTTCTTCATCTCTCGGACCCGCAGCCGCTCGAGATTCGCGAGTAGAATTCGGTGCGCGAGTTCGTGTCGCGACGGAGATACAGGAGGAGAATCGTGGCAAATGCAGATATCTTAGTTATTTTTTTTCGAGCATTTTTTTCGAGTTGGGAATATAATTTGAACGATCAATTAGAATGACTCGATAAAGAACATTTCGAAAAAGAAGTAGTTATTATTTTCGCGTTAAGCTAGAAAACTCACGTGTAACGTGAAAGTTATATCGCGCGGAAAGAATAGTACGTATCTATCTACGTCTATCGACTTCGGCAGTTTGAAACACGGTTCCATTTCCTTTTCCTCGTTTCACGATCTTTTTCGAGTTATCAGATTCGGGAGAGAGATGCTAAAGAAAGAAAATAAAAATAGGGCAACGGCGGTTCGAAAAGTCATCGCATTTCTTTCCATTCAATCACGAGGTGTAGGCAATTTTATTTGCGGAAGAGCGCAAATCGGAGCGGAAAGACCCGTCGATCGCACACATCGGGGGTCTGTCAAAATATAAATTGGAGTACGTTGATTTCGAAAAGTGGTCATGCCTCTGTCGCGAGTGTTTCGTTAATTAACATGGGAACGGAAGCAGAGAAGGCAAGAGACCGATACAGGAATGTCGCGGAAGGAGGAGAGGAGGAGGAGGAGAGAGGGGTGAGGGGAAGGGGAGGCAGAGTCAGTCATGGTAAGTCGATTACTTCGTGGTCGATGATCAAACGTCGCTTTCATTAGCCACGGTCTCGGTTGCTGCGGTTAAACATTCCCGACACTCTCGTCGACCAACCTTGAATCAAAGATTCCATTACACGGCAAAATTAAACGCTCGTTGACGTGAGTTTACCTTTTTATCTTTCAGTTATCTCCTAATGTTGTAAACGGATGTAAACATATCTCCACTGGTATTCCACAACGCAATAGTTGCTACTAAAGAAAGGCGAAGGCTTAACTTCTAGTTGAAGAAACGACGTTTCGACTAGAACGTCAGATGTAAATGTTTATTTATTTACTTTTTTATTTATTTATTATTTCTTTCGTGTGTTCGATAGAGAAAGAGAAAGAGAGAGGCTGCAGCGATATTGAAAAATCAAAACGAAATCACAACGAAATCAACAATTCGTCGCAATTGCAAATTAACTTCCCTCGCATTGCACGAAGGCAAACGTTTTCTTCGATACATTTTTTGCATGTATAACGCGCAATATTGCGTCAGAAACGCCGCAAGAATCGTGCGCGTAATCGGTCATTAAAGTTCGAAACACGGAATCTTGGAGTTTAAAGCGTCGAGAAAGACGGTCGCCACATTTCGTTCCACGCTATTGATTTAACGTGTAACTTTGCGCAGTTTCCAAGGATTTACAACTGAAAATCGCTCGATCATTCGTCGCCCCGAATACCTTAGCAAATATAACGGCGGCGACAGTCAAACGCTGCAGGGAGGAATCCGGTCGACTCTCCGACGCCCGCCGTCGGCGACGAGGCGACTCGTATCGACTTTCACCCTAGAGAAAGAAAGCCTTTCTCTATCTGCTACTTCCTCTACCTCTCCTACCGGCACTTTATTCAGGATCAAAGCCTTCTATTGCGAGCGCTCGGGCGGGTGTAACTTTACGTCTCACCGAGCTTTCACCATCCACCAAGTCCCAAACGTAATTTCGGTCGTCTTACGGAGCACGAACTATATCTCGATCCGTATTACGTAACGACTCTTAATGCGCCGTAACTTGCGACTAGCGCGTAGGATTCCGCGAGGATTTATGGAAGCTGGAACTTCAGGCTAATTTGTAACATTACGTGCGAGTACGAGTTACGTGCTCTTACTTGGTAATCTTGATTCGCGCGTCCAGACGTTTCTTTTCTTTTTTTTTTTTACACGTAGAGATAAATTTAAGCAAAATTTACAATGAAATAATTACTATTTTTTAAATATTCAAAACCATAAAGCAATGCAAAACGTATAAATACAGAAGACACAAAAATATAGGACAGCTCGTAACACGGATATTCGTAATTTTAACGTACGCGAAACTATACAAATTCAAAGAAAAATTTATTATGTGTGCGGAAGATATAAAAGGATATATGTTTTTATAGTCACGTGATTTCTCCATTTCCTCGCACCGAAATGGTGACTTGTTCAAAAATATCTTCGATTTCTGATGTAAATAATAAAAATCAACATATCATGTTTTTCGGCGAAAATGAAAACAAATTGAAATGTCTACCGCAAACCGAAATATCGTTAATTAAATATTTATAGTCGAATGTAATGTGTAATGTAAAGATCAGCTGATAATTAATAGACCAACTTTTATACAAAGAAAAAAGTTCTATTGATCCTATAATATGGTGCTGTAGCTTGTTTTAACGTCAAGACACTACCAGATGTATACATAATATTAACATGTATAATTTAATATGATATAAATTATAAAAATATATTCGCAGTGTTCGTAATTGCGACAAAGAATAGACTTGTTTCACCTTCACTCAAGATATGTTACGTAACTTCTAATACAATTCCACGTCTAACTAACCTGGACCACAACTTCGCAGAAAGCGGTAGTTTGGCGAAATTTGTGACTGTTATGAGGTTGTACAAGCCGCTCGGTCAAAAGCTTAATTCAATTCTCGCGGTTCGAAGAACCTGTTCTCCGCGAGATACACCTCCCTATGCTCTCTCATCGATCGTTTCGTGGAGAGAACGTCTTCGTCTTTGTTGTCATCTCGTCCATCTCTCTCAGTAACGAAACGCTCGCGGAAACGCTTTCTCGCACCATCGAATTTCGAGGACTACGATTTACGATAGTAATTCCGATCGCTCTGTGCGCGCTGCGTAATAACTTCGCATCTTGGCGTAATATCACAGACGAATAGTTTCATCTCGAGATTTGTAAAACCGTTGTCAGCTATCTACCCGTACGAACAATTTTTTTTTACGATTGCAATTTTATTTTATCATATACGAGATATTCTGTATCTCTCTTTAGCCGATATTGTTTACAAATTCTTTCTCTTCTCCTTTATGAACAATGTGAAAGGTATTTTTGAAAAGGATTTGTCGATTAAGAAATAATTCGACGAAAGTGGAGTAATTTATATATTTCCTTAATAAATAATCTTAAGTTATCCTTCTTGCGGCTAATGCAAAATTGGAATTTTTTGAAATAATTTTTTGTTTCAATTCTCTTTGTTACGAGAAGATGCGTTCTACGCCTAATTGCGATGCGTTAACGTTTAATAACCGATTCCACAAAGTTTCTTGCTAAGGATTATCACAACCTCTCGATCTACCAGGCAAAGTAGCTGGGGATGCGACTTCACGCCTCAACGGGCTTCCAACCCCGGCGAAAGTTGTCAAGCACAATTTCATTTGATGAAAGTCGCCACTAAATGCATGACAAGAGGTAATTTTTAACGCGAGGAAGCCATTACAAGTGATTTTCTTCCATAACGAAAAGTCTTCGTCTGACAGAGATAGGTACTATTTGATTCGAAATTTTATTCGTGTAGAGCAAAAGGCGATTTAACAATTTTTTCATTATACAAAGTGATTAAATAATTTGAAAAAGTTTTTAAAAATCAAATGGATTATATGAATTATAAAATGAACAGTTGAATTTTAAATGTTGTATTGAATGCTCAAGGATTGGATTTTTTCTTTTATCGTGTGTGTGTGTGTGTGGGTGTGTGTGTGTGTGTGTGTGTGTGTGTGTGTGTGTCTGCAGTATTATTAATAAAAGCGGACAATATGAGTATATTTTTCCTCTTTTGCTGCTAATACAGTGGAATGTTATAATGCTTGATAACTATATTCTTTTAGCATAATGTTATCATAATAACCTAGTGTTACTATAATAAATTGATATTCTGCCAATAGGAAGACTTTAAGAAAAAGAAGAAGAAGGATAATATAATTTCTATATGAATTTTACAAGTCTGACAAAGATACTGTTTAATTGAATCATCATGATAATTTTGCAAGAAATGTGGCACTTCAGTGTATTCAATATGGCACTTCGTGTATTCAAAGTACAATGAAAAAGTATTCAAGTAATATCGTATAAAGGTGAAGTTAGAATGTTAAAATATAATCGTCCACGAGCAGTTGCTATCTACTTCGTTTCAGTCACACAAATTTAGTTAGTTCACCGCAAAATGGTTAAATTCCTCATTTAAAAGTCTCTCGTGCACATTTCCTTGGCTGTTAGGCAAAGGGTTGTTATCGTACTCTCTCGATCTACCCTGCAAAACTAGCTACGGATGTAACTCCGCGCTTCATCGAACTTCCTCCAAAGGGCACAAATCCCCGACGTAATTTCAGCCAGAAACGACCACATCTTAATACGTATTATATAGTGACTTTTAACGCTAGTGAAACATACAACCACGACAGAAAGTTTTAGTCAATATGTAGAGTGGCATCGGTAGAGGAAACTATGATCTGTATAACCAAAAAGTTAAATTAAACTACCTCATAGTACGTTACAGGAAGACTCGACTTCCGACTTTTTAGACTTAATAATTAAAAAAGCTCGTTTTAGATTCATAATATATTCTAATTGAATAAACGTAATTTAGATCACTTTTTATGAGCCTGCTTAATTATAAATTATCTGATATTATATCTAATGAAAATGTGTCTGATACTTATACAAAGTACGATTACTAATCAATTATGCCGAAAAATAAAGGAAAAAAGTTGTGTCTAAGAAATTTTAACTGGCAAAGTTATCGTGGTAACCGATCATGATTGATCATTTTGTCATTTAACAAAAATAAATAAAAAAGAAAATATGCATCTTTAATTTTTTATTTTCTTGAATTTCTAGTCCTTGTTTCCGAGAATAAAATTAAAATTTGTTGAATAAAAATAAATTGAAATTTATTTATAAATTAGCGAAATATTATAGTATAATATTTCGTGTGGAGAAGTATATAGATTAGTGAAGGAAATGAAATAGAGTAATTAAATTTTTCTTTATTGGTTACAACGACATAGGTATCTCAAAATTGACATTTGAAAATAGAATTGCTGTATCGGATCTCAGCCACCGGAGCAGAATAGTTGAAATCCAAACGCCGCCATGCTTTGCTACTTTGTTTTTCTATATAGTGATTTTCGAATACGAATTTTTCCCGAATTTTTTTCCTAAATTGGGAAAAAAGTTGTGTCAGATTTGAAAAATTCCGCATACATTTTATAGCAATAAAATGAAACAATAAAAACGATAAGCTTGAAATTACGCATATTTAGAACATTATTATACAGTTGGAACTGTTGGAAGATATAAATATAGATAAATATGTAAATGACGAATGAGTAGATTTAACATGATCGAAGCAAGTACCAATCATTTGAAACATTGAATTTAACCTGTATAAATATATTCACGAATTTCTAATGTTCTCTGTTATAATATCCGTCGGTATTTTAACCTTTGTACTGTAATTTCTTTTTATCGTTGTTTGTTTTTAAAAACTCTCTGCATAGGGAGTTTTTTTATTCGATAAGTACGGTATAAGATGTATTTGCACGTAAGTAAAGACGTAGAGACTTCATGCAACTTCGTACTTTAACAAAGTCATAGTTTGACGTATAGGTAACAGTGGAAACATGATAGATGAGACAAGAATCGGAAGTTCTGAATGTTTCGCTGCACCGGGTACACATATTTCCAAAGTTCTCTTAAATCTTAAATCTCTGAAATACTTAAGTACGCGAGGTACAAATTTTATCTAATATCCACTTAATGATACTTATGATACGAACATCAACGGCGTTCAATGTAAAGTATCGCACTTTATCTGCGTTAAAAATGTATAACGGAATTATGGATCAAGAACTTAGAATTATTCCTTGGAAATTGGACGTAATGCGACTGACTTTACGAAGCTATTATTCAGGAATAAGAACTCCGCCAAGTACAAACTTCGTCCACACAATACTTCTTAAGAAGCGTCACGAAAATTTATTTCTCAAAATTCACAGCCAGTAGACTATACGACGACTGAACCCAATAGTTTAACATAGATCGTTGGCCCACTTTTTACCTTCATTCGAGAGTTGGTGTGCGTGGCGGATCAACGGCTGTGATAAGAGCGAAGTTTCGTGACTTCTTGTTTGTGTAATTTATGTATTCGTATATGTTCACACTTTTACTTGGGAAAGTTTTAGCGAAGTATGAAGGGCAGTTCTGCTGAAATGTAGTTAATTGAAAGAAGATGAAGGATTCCGCGAAATTTCTTCTCACGTATCGTACAGTTATAACCGAGTGTTCCACGAGTTCCCAAATTAAAAGTTGTTAATTTGAAACGTAATCAATCTTTACTTCGTTACAAGATTCGATTATTCCTTTGTCGACGCTGTGCTCACAAGAACTACACATTATAATCGAATATTATATTGATTTCACCAGGATTCAGAGTTTCCATAAGACAATATTTTGATTAGTCTCAAATTAGCAATGTAAACTAGGAACGTTTCCGATTTCTACACCGTAGAGGCATATCTCTTGTAATCACAGGTTTAAGAGAAATTACGTCCTCCTTTTGGAAAAAGGAGAGCCATATCTTTTCTAAATCTTCGCACAATGCGGAGTGAGAAGGGTTAAAAAGATGCAGTTCTCTCGCGTTATCATATTTCTCTTTGCAGATATTATTTGTTGCACAGCCCGCGTGTATACGACGCGGTCTCATAAAATACGTGTGACACGCTAAAATAACGACTGCACTCTTGCAGGTCATTGTGTGAGCGCTTATGTACGACCGGCTGACGCGAATACTTTTTGTCCACGAATGTTTTATATGTAGTTCTCATTGCACACTCCCTATCAGGCAACGGATTCATACGAGTCGTTAAATTGCAACCCGCGTTTATAAAAAGCAAGAGACTCGTACGATCGTTATATCAAACATCCTTATTTCCGTGCTCCTTCCGAAAACTTTATAGGCGAGTGTAAATCCTCGGCAAATTTTCTTCCGCAAAAAATCTTCTAAGTCATATTAAAAAAAAAAACAATATTTTAAAAAATTTGGTATTTTATAGACGTCAGTCAAAAAAATATGTTTTTAAACATTAAAATTTTCCTCTTTTCTAATCTATCTATCCTTACCTATTATAATATATATAAAAAAAATTTAATGATTATTCAAGTATTCTAAACGTTAATTTTTTTTATTTTAAAATAATATATTATTTACATATTTTATTGAAAAATGTCAAAGTTCTTCTGCGCATAATTCTTGTAACGAAAGAAGATTAATAAAATATTTCAAATCTTTATTCTACACGAACAAAAAATATTGTTTATTGTTTATTTCCGACATCTTTAATTTTACGCTAACTTAGCAAGTTCGATAAGATGCAGAAAAAGATTGATTTATCAGAGTTAACAATGAGATAATTGCGGCGAATTCATTGTGGCTAACACTTGCATGGAGATGGACGAACGAGCGATGCTCGAATCGCACTTGACCCAGGAAATCTGATTTTCGCAAATTCGCTCCGTAGTATCTAACAGACGGAGATACCCGACATGGAAGAACCCACGAAATTCGATTTTCAGGATTTGTGTACAGGTCATCCGAGCTAAAAGCGTGAGCTGCCGAGTTAGCGAATAAGCGCTCAAAAGGAAAGGCAATTGGGAGAGATATCTCTGAATTCTATCTATCATCTCTAGACAAGAACAAATATGTATTTGCTGAAACTGTGATGCTATAAGTCCTTTCAAACAGAGAGCCAATAAGTTAAAGCACGCGATAAACTGTTGGATTACGCACGAATATCTTTCTTGTTAACAGCACGAAACGGCAGTAAGCCTACTTATTAGCAAGTTTGGCATTAAGTGTATGATTTAAATTATATTTAAATACAACATTTACGTGATAAAAAATTAAAAAAAAAATTGTTTTTATAAAATGGACTGTATAGGTGTTAAAATATTATAAAATAATGTAGCTAATGTATGTATAGTAATGTTAAAAAATTATAAAATTATTGTGGATATTCAATAATTATTTTGATAAATGAAAATTTGACGTATTATGCCTGATTGGTTTGTATTCCGAGTCAAAGTTATCGTTTAATTTAAAATGAATATATTATATTATATATACCTTGCCGAAAGTTCAGAACTCACTTTAAACTGTAATTTTCAGACTGACATTGTAGCGTAAACTATACGTGACATATGTTGTAGCCACGGTTAATATCTGAAATTAAATACGAATTTGCTAGGAGTTTAATTATGCGAACTACTAAATACACTCTACGTCGACCCGTCGTGCTCGTGAACACGTCACTAAATCGTCGGTCATACGAAGCATATTAATTTATGTGGGGATCGACCGCATGATTCTGATCCAGCAATTACGTAGATTCATCTCGTCACTCGTACCGCGACGGCTCGCATCGTTGACTCACGGAAATCGTTAACCACTCCAAACTACAAGTATATGCAAAATTCACCATTGCGTCCTCTTAACATTTTCTCTCCCCGTTCATTTTACCTCTTTTCCACAGAAATTCTTGTCGAGACTCTCGAGAATGCTCGACTCTACCACTGAAAAATAGGCCAATTAAGGTAGAATGGGAATAGAAAGGATTGTATACCATTAGTGCGTAATATTCTTCAGAATTTACCGCGTTAATGAAGCACAGTTTTATTCGTAGTTTATATGTTCGATTACGTTTATTGTAGTCAACTTTGAGAGAGAGAGAGAGAGAGAGAGAGAGAGAGAGAGAGAGAGAGAGAGGGAGGGAGGGAGGGAGGGGGAGAGAGAGAGAGAGAGGAGAGTGAGACAAAGCTTTTTAAACGAATAATGATAATTAGTAAGCAGTGATATAAATTAAAGCTGACGTAGAAATTAAAGTTAAAATTAATGCGGCTGGTGAGCACTCTTTTAGTGCAAAGTTTTCAAGAGAAATTTCCATTTAAAAAGCACACAAAGATATCAGGAAATATCATACCGTAACGATTACGAAGCGGAGGCGTAAATAAAAAGCAAATATGGCGATATGGCTAGCAAAATCCAATCGATGGAGGTCCCTTGTCGATTCCAATAATTCGGTTTGTTATCTCACATATTCTTATAATGTACACACACACATATATACACACACGCACACACATATATATTATATCGTTCCACGATATGATTGCCAAATTTATGTTATATGTCTAATATGCAACTGCGGCACAAATTTTATCATTTGCATTATATTGGTGATGTTAATTCTACAAGATAATTTAAAAATATTTTAGATTTCCAAAACAGACATATTCGTTGACCTTTAAATAAAATTAAATAAAGAATTCAGCGTAACCAAAAATGTATGTATAATAATAAGAATTATTTACATAAAAGATTCTCATAAAACTAAAATTTTTGCATGCTCACTGATATTATTATTTTCTTGTGACATATCACATCTATGGTGTCACAGTTTGATGTTCGGTATTGATCAGGTATAATCAGATATCTGATCTTCATATAATGTAAAATTATTATAATGTAAAATTCCATTAATGTGTCAGATAAAATGAGAAATCACATCTACATCGTTATTCATTAATTAACATTTTAATGCAATCAGAACCTTTATACGTGACTACACATTTGTTGTAAACTAATATTAGCTTCTCTCGAGAAGGGATTAAATAACGACAGCCTTCATACATAATAAAGAATATACTTGTACATATGCATACAATATATATATATATATATATATGTGTGTGTGTGTGTGTGTGTGTGTGTGTATGCATACACATATAAAATTATTGCACTACTTCCAACATAATAAAATTTTTAATAATTATAACTCCTTACTCTTAATAGTTTAAATTATTTTTTACTTTTATTTTTTTTAACTATTTATTACGTATCATTTATAAAAACATGTGTGTGTGCGCGCGCGCGAGTGTACTAATTTAATTTGATATTGAAACAATTGTTACAAGCTATTTTCGATTTGTCCCAATATGTGCGAAATTGTACGTATGTATCAAGCTGTATCAAACGATTGTTGTTTTTATTCGAGAAGACTATCAAAAGTAAGAAGCAGTTTAGAAGTAGCTCACGCAATCGATCACGACGGCCTCAGCACTTTGGAGAATTAAATTCCGTCACACAGAAACGGAGACGAACATAAGCATCTCGTACGAATACTAAACTTTTCCTTCCTATCCTCTGAGGCGAAAAGAAACTCGTCCTTGGTATCGACATCTTTCAACGATAAATCACCGTGGATACAAAGAACACTTAATGCGCCCTAGCATTTCAAATGCAATTTCATTCTCATTAATATGGTTACTTATAATTCTCTTAAAATGACTCAATACAAACTATGTAGTAAAATACTGATAATTTTGAATGAAAAAAAAAAACAAAGTTTTTTTATATTACAAAATTTGTTTAATTAAAAAAATTTATCTTTTATAATTTTTCGTATATTAAACTTTAAATTAAAATTGTTGAAATTAAATAAAACTAAAACTGATTGAAAATTTTGAAAATTATTTAAAATTGGAATTAACAATAAACTATTTTTTGGAATTAAGTAAGTGTACTTAAAAGCAATTTCAATAATATAAATTTTTTAATTATCTTGAGACCTATTGAGAAAGCTGTAATCGAAAGAAAATTATGCGGTCATTAGCAGACATACCTATATCTCAAATAATAGGCAGATAAACGATAAAAATAAAAATTTGGTTCATGGAATTTTTATACGTGATTTATTACATTTTTCTATTATTAACGATCTATCGCTGACAGCGCAATTTGATAAATGAAAGTGCTCACTTTAGGGTGCTAATTACCGACACAATTACTCGGTAGATACCGTTAATCAGATCACATCGCAAAAGGCGAGACGAAAATATGATTTTTCTTTGCGAACGATAATGAATGTGCATTAGTTACGTAATTTGATACATTTTCCGCTAACAATTATTCAATCAAATTTTGTTAAAATTAAAATATTTTCACGAAATATACGATATAATAGACACAAACGTATATTTATTTCATAAAAAATTGGACTTAATTATAAATGTGATGTTACCTTTTTTTTTTTTTAGATAAAAAAAATATTGTAAAATTTACTTTAATTAAATCAAAATGCATGTATTTAAAGACGTATTACATGTATTTTAACAATATATAAGTTTACATAATGTAACAGTCAATATGTCACGGTAGAAATTTACTTTTAATTTTTCTTTTGCTAAAAAAATGTGTAATATAAAAGAACTAATTTTTTGAATTGATTCTATATTATACAATACGCACCATGTGTGTTAATTGTATATATCTCTTTAAAATAATCCTATAATATATATAATATATATAATATATATAATATAAAATTGACAAAAAAATGTTCGTCTATTAAACGAGCATCATGGAATTTTGATAATATTGTCGTGATTTGAATTCCTGATCAATGGAAATCCTGTATTTTGTATGTTTTTTCTCAAATCTCCATTTTGATACGACATTTCGTATAGCCGTATATGGTTACGGGTTTTTTTTCTGGAATATCTGCAGATATAGTCACATGTAGGCGAATAGCAATTTCCTGTAGCGATACGGCGTAACACAGCAACCATTTTCGAGCACTCGTATTCAGAAACGCAAAAAAGCCTTTCTGCCTTTCGTATGCACCTAATTTCGCGGACCACGATTCTGATCTGGTTCGTTGTAACGCGGTAATTACATAAAAAGTGGCAAAGAATTTTCCTCGGGGCGTTCTCACGCCCGTTACATCGTTGCAGAAAACTGTACGTGCGGGATTTAATAATTATCGTTGTAATATCGCATTCGTAAAATACGTACGTGCAAACTAGTTTGCAAACTGGGTCGTGAAAGAAGCGTGTGAGACATGAAATCAATGTCGATGGATTCTTCTTGCAAGCGTTTGCTTTTGAACAGCACGAGCCTCTCGATTATAGTATACAGATAAAACCTGACCTTTCTTACGCGCTTCCTTATATACACGATTTATCGAATCCTCGTAAATTTCTTGCATTTTCCTAACGCCATCTTTTCGCTATGCACGATTATGCATATAGCTTTTTCTTCGACGGATTATCGTCCAACTATGGTATGCGCGGTCACGTATCCGACGCAACAAGATCAACTGAAACGAGCTTGAAAAGAGCTCTGCAAGAGAAGCGCATAATGCTTGAACAGAATGAGTTTCGAGGTAACGTGCCAAAATCGAAAGAGATCGATCGAAATTGAGGGCGGGGAAGGAAATCATTAACACGTTTATCTCGTCTAAATTTAATACGTGATTTTCTCGTGAATTTACTGGCTAACCGAAGTCGCAAGATAAAAGAAACCTTCTCAAGTGATCTTTACAACCTAATAGTAGTTTCGTAGTTCCGCAGGGTGTGTTGTACGTTAACTATATGATCCCGATAACTGCGTTTATCTGTGATTGTCACTCTGTTATGGTAGTCACGTATATATGCGGAATCACGTATAGCAATTTTGCATGGGGACCCAACGGAACAAGATCAACAGGAATGAGTTTCCAAAGCGCTTTATAGCGGAAAGTCGATGATGCTCGAACGAAAAAAGAATTCCGGGGAAAAGGAAAGAGAGACAGAGAAAACGAGCGAGAGAGAGAGAGAGAGAGAGAGAGGGGGAGGTGCGATAGAGGCGCGAAAATCCAGTTTGAAACTAGCGACGAGAGCCGATAGTGATGCTGCAAAGGGAGATAGAGTTTTTATGTCAAAACGAGCATGGCGTCGCAGACAGGAGGGTTGGAAAGAAGTGGTATTTACCCGCGGTGAGTGTACGAGAGAAACTGTAAATAACCATGGTTTCTTCCTCTTTCCACTTTCCCCTGTCCTCTCCCCTTCTTTTCCTTTTCTTCTATCTCCCCCTTCCCCCCCTTCCCCTTCCTTTCTGGTTTGTATCCTTTTTTCCTTGCCTAGCACGTACGCACCGCCAGAGATTGTGTTTCATTGTGTAGGTAAATCGTTAAAAAAAGCACAAAGAGAAGAATTTTTATCACTGACAATTATGATGCCCTTTGCGAAGTCCCTCCGCGCGCGATACTATTACGTGTTTATGGTAACTGGCAGAAATGTCTTTCCATTAAAAAAAAAGACTCGAAAAGCGCGAGAAAAAACAGATATTTACAAGTGACAGAGATGGGATCATTGTAAATGTTACCGGATTGAGAATTTGAGTACATCTCTACGTAATTTGACGCAAAAAATATTGGAGTTCGTTGTATACTCTTAAATAATAATTAATAAAAAAAACTTTGTAGAGCACATGTTTCTTTATTAAGATTATTTAAAATATTTTTGCTTAATACTATGCTAAATACTTATTTAAGTAAACTTGTAGATATAACTTGATATTTTCAATCGTAATGCGAACATCTGGTACATAAAATAGGGATTCAAAATTTCATCTTATTATTTCATTATTTTATGAGTCTAATAACTAGCCTACACGTTTGGCATTGAAGTAAACGTATCAGTAGAGCATATGTAATTGCATTTCTCTAATTAAACGCGCACGTTTACGCGGTTAATAATCCAATTTCGCTAATTTCTTTTGTACGCGCAGAGCGTTGCGATCTTCCTTTCGCTATAAACGTTACGGTCACGGACAATATTAGCTGGATTAACAGTTAAGGATAATGTCAGTACATCACTTTAATAACAAAGGTAAGAAAACGTCTCTCAGTGGCTGAGAGTCAATATTCTCGATCGCGAGGAAAGTGAACATTGAAACACTTGAGTTGGAAGAAAATTACAAATGCAAATCATAAAACGGAAAATACTGGCGCCAGTGTTACGCACACTTTCGTCGACGATCATCCGCCAAGGACGACATTAACAGAGAGAAATGGTGAGTGACGTGATCGTTGGTACGTGCACGACGAGGTTGACATTATCGCGCCACCGAATCGGAATACCTTTCGCATGATCTATTTAACGCACCGATGAGCACGTGCGCCGTTCGTTGGTGAATCTTCTCGGTGGTGACGACCGCGTGGAGCCGTCGACTCGTGGTGTGGCGGAAAATGCCGCCTGGCGCGGCCTGGATGCCATTTTCAGGGCACGCGATGAATATTCTTACGCGCGCGTCCTTCCAACCGAAACTGAGCTCGCGACTACGAAACAAATATCCACCCGCACAAACGTCGCGTCGAGAAGGGCGCGACAGCGACAGCGGCAGCGACAGCGACAGCGACAGCAACGACAGCGACAAGGGTGCGAGCGATAAGGGTGTGAGAGGAGATCCGGGACGGTGCCGGTGGCGGTGGCTTCATATTGTACGGCACGAGGTGCCGACGGATATACACCAACACGTGTACCGTAAATGTAATTACAGCTTAAAGGGAAGTTCCATCCTAAGCGATCCTTCGCGGTCGAAGTGGGTTCTGCATTAATTAGAAGCCAACTTAATTAATACGCGCTTGTATGCCGAGCGTATACCCTGCCATGGGAATCTTGCCTACACGAAGAAAGGAAACACTCCTTCTTGCTAACACTTTAGGAACCGTAGCCGCGCTCGCGAGTATCTGGTATACGTAAACCGACTTCGCAATATCGTTGCTTTTTACCGGCTTTCGCGGCACGTCGGATTTTCATAAAGAATTTGCATTTAGGTAGTCGTACGAGCGGTAAGCTCAGAAGATTCGAGTGTAGCATGCTCTCTTCTCATTATTGGAGAGAATCTCTGCTTACGAACTCTCGAAGAACGAACAATTCGCAATTACGTGTCTTGCACGAGTTAATAGAACACGACCCCCCCCCCCCCCAAGAGATTGTTTAAAAACAAAAACACGCGCTGATAAATATTTCGCTGCACAACTCAATAATCCGTTAATAAAATCATTATTTGTTACAACTGGCTGTGCCATAAACTGACTGTAATAATGATTCTGCGCGCGCAAACGATAAGCAAAACTACTAACGCAAACAATGATACTATCTGTGAGCGACAACATTTTTCTCGTACATTTTTATGTATGCTCCGGGCACATTTCCGCCGTCGTCCCATACAAGTGTGCCCGTTGCGGCGCGGAAAGGTCGGGAAATATTATGCTAGCAACACGAGAGAGTATGAATTATTTAAGCGCGCGGTGTGGAGGTAGAAGTGCAGAAACTATACCGAAGGCATTGCATCGTTTTGTAATTTCTGTCAGCGCTCGGAATTTTATGGTTACAAACTCACCGCGTTCACGCTACGCGCGCTCACAAATAGATTGCGCGTGTGTGATTCCTTCAGATTAAATTATAATTTTAATCGCACATAGAATTAACCGCACATTCGTATGCGGTACGTCATATGGGTTAAAAACAGTGTCCCGAATGTGCATGTATACTATTTTCTTCAATTTTTTTTTTTTTTTTTTTTAGTAATTTATCTCTGCCATGTTTAGATACTCGAAATTTATAATATATTTTATGCAATTTTTAAGAAAAAGCTTAATATTTAAACAGTATTCAAGAGTTAATATAAACAGGAAATTACAATATAATTCAATTGAAAAAATATAAATAAAAATCCTCTACTTTTTTATTGGTGGTCTCTATGAAATTACGGTAGATATCTATCGCATGTGAGATCCATAAAAATTTCAAAAAGATTTTGGAGAAATGGCCGTACATAAATCTCGAGATTTTCCGATCCTATCTAAAACCCGAAAGAACAGTTGTCGCAGCAGTGGTGCCTTATGGATGGGTGGATAACCCACGTTATTTCCGTAAATTATGTCTCGTGGTACTATGATAGTGGAGTCTCGATCTAGTGATATATTCCGTCAATTAAGGGTGCTCGATAGCCGGAAATTTGTCGACCATGCCGGAAAATGGATTTAGATTGGATGGCTTTCCCAGCAGAATGTTGTATGAGCCAAGATATAGAAGATATGATAGATCAACTTATTATCATTGATGTTATACACTTGCGATTTGTATTATGTTACAAGTTAAATATATAAATTAGGTTTGCACTTTTGATATGCCTATTGTCGTAATTGTGTGTAATTATATAAGTCTAAATAAAAAGTAATAACACGTTCTTTGATATTTTTGCAAAGATTACTAGAATTCTAGGTTTTTAATGAAATTCGATTATAAAATAAAAAGTTTGTAATTATAATATTACTCGTTTATTCTAACTGTTTAATAAGTATATTTACCTACAAACTGACACTGATGTTTTAAGTCTTGCTTACTAAGAAATTAATAAGTTGTAATATAAATTGTTTTTAAGATTGACCGCCTTACTTACATTACGTTTATTACGCGTCGTAACGTTAATTCGACAAGACATGTTCGTTTTATTTTATTTTATTCAAAAAAATTTCAATTTTTAATATGTGACGAATTTTGCATTCTTGGTTCTAATATTGTACAAGGTTGTTTGTGTTTTTTTTCTATAACAATTTCCAGATAGAGATTTATCTCAACTTAGTTGTGGAACTGCATTGGACAACTGCTTGTGTTTTCATGTTCTTACCGGAAGGGTTTCACATTCGACGTATCATCAAAAAATTGCGGCGATATTTGCGTTTTTTTTTTGTAATATGCGATATTATATAATTGTCATTATCTTAAGCTGAGAACGACTCAAATATAGAATCGAAACGTTCTTTGGAATTTTATTACAATTAAATGTATTCTCGCTTCAAAAACAACTTGCGTTTGACTCCTGACCTTAAATGATTTTTTTATTTACATTTGAATCAAAGGAATCTTTTAATTAACATTTTAGGTTAAATTATTTCATTATGTTTATATATTTCTTAGTAAATATGTAATATTCAAAATTTCGATGTAGAAAGTTACTCTAGCAATCTTCAAGCAGATAATTGTGATAATTTCTTCAAAGATGTTGATTTATACACAGGGTGTCTAGTAAGTTTTGACAAAGCGCTTGTGTGTAGAAATAGCGGATTAAACTGACTCGAAAAGTCCTTTATCATTTTGCAATTTTCGCAATAGTTATCGAGATATTAATTACTAAAAATCGCTAAATTTTGATCTTAAATAATTTGTTACTCAAATACTATTAACTTTACAGAAAAACAGCGAGAGACAAAAATTATTTATTTTCTTCTCACAAAATTCTAAGAATTTTTTTAGGATTTTTTCATATTTTTTAAATATCGTATTTTCTCATGTTGGTAAAAATAAGAACATACAGTACTAAAAAGTTGATAAAAAATTCTAAAAAAATTCTTAAAGTTCTATGAGAAGGAAATAAACAATTTTTGTTTCTTATAGTTTTTTTTTGTAAAGTTGATAATATTTGAGAAAAAAATTATTGAAGATCAATATTCGATAATTTTTAGAAATTAATATCTCGTTAATTATTGCGAAAATTGTAAAATGATAAAGGATTTTTCGACTCAGTTTAGTCCGCTCTATACGAACGCTTTGTCAAATTTACCAGATATCCTCTATATTTGTACAGTGGTATATGTGGATATACAACATATATCTAAATATACATATATTTATTCTTTAACCCTTTGAAAGGCAGTGAGACAAATACATCCCACCTTTTTGTTCTTAGTTTTTTCCATATTTCTGATCTATTTTGCAGTTTGTATGCGCATATGAGTACTTTTTAGACTCTTAGGGATCTAAGTTATGCAACTTTTATGAAAAATTACGTTAATTTATTTATTTGCAATTTTGTTAATATAAAAAATTAATGTAAAAAATCTCATTTTTTCAGAATAAATTCGGCTATTCTTAAACGTGAAGAGCTCTGAAAATTTTTATGCGTGTACTCCATATCTGAAACTATTATATATATATTTTTTAAAATTTTCTGCTTCGTAGTTTTTCCGAAAAAAATTTTGGAAGTTTTGGAAAATTGATCTTTTTAAGTCTATTTATTATTTATTATTTATTATTTATTTTGTAATTCTGATATCAAAATCATATCAGATCAAATCGTCAGACCCCGAAAATCCATAGATGACCTATGATTTCAATAATTTGTTTAGAAGAAAAATGTGCTCTTCAAGGAGCTAAAACATATTTTAATGCATAATTTATTATAATATCAAACTTTTATGATTCGATTAACAATCACACATCTTTTATTAATTCGGCACAGTATTTAAACAAGTATGTAAATACTGAGAGCAAGTAAATATCCATAATAATAAATATAAGCGCTCATTATAAATGCATAGATTTGTTTGCTTTTATGCATCATAATTCATTTGTGATTTATTTTAAACGAGTTACAATTGTATAATATATAAATTAAATGGTTAAAATAATTCTTTTCTTTCTGTTAGATAATTTATTAACGTTTATTTAAATTTATAGATATGCAAAGTAATTGTACAGATATTAATAATAATATTGATAATAATCTTTGCAAAATTTTCTGATACGAATAATTAATTGTATTTGTTATAATTTATTCGTTGGCAGTGATATTAAACTGGTTTTAGAATCGTATCTACATTTTTTTTTACGTAATATTTCCTATGCTATAATTAAAATTGTAGGATAGAATTTAGTTTTATTAAGAGGGGTTTCATCTTTGCCGGCCGTAAAATTAGCTCAGTTTTATATGAATTTTTTTAAAGAAAATTTGTTATATACAGAACAATACGGAGTTTTGCATAAAATTATGTTATGCTTAAACAGTAAATATTTTTTAATTAGATGAATATGCATTTTAATATACCAGGGCCATATAATCCTTTCTCCTCTTAATATAATTCTTAATATAATTTTCCATCATCTCTCCAATCGCCGAGCTATTCTGGCTTCTCTTGATGATTCTGATGTGCGATTTGCACTGGTAAGCGCTCAAAGGCTCCGGTACGCCTTTACTGTATTTGAGCTCATAGCTCCGTTAATATTACGAATTAAAAAAAATTCTTTTACAGGAATATTTTACACACATGTAAAAAAAATCAAAATAAGGAAAACAAAATTTTTTCGATTTTTTACGCCTGCAAAGGTGAAACCTCCCCTTAATACATCATTTACTCACCATTTTCACTACTATATTGTTGATCTCTCACTGTGTGACTCTCCCTTTTTCCTCCATATTTGTGGTAGCGGTATGCTCATCGAACCATATTTTCATTCCTGTCACAACATAAACCGATTCATTCAAGCACCCTTCCACTTCATCATCCACATGAGAGTCGTTATACTCAATTCGTACGACATGGATTACTATATAATACGTATAATTTTATATGATTTTACATGTACACGCCCACATCACAACTTTCAGCCAGAGAAAAACATGTAATCATATAATTATTTAGACCTTTCGATAGTTAGAGATACACGCTATGCGTCCTTTTGAAGATGAAATTAAAATAATATTTTTTTAGAAATATCAAATGTGAGTGCATTTTTAATAATTAGAAAAAATTCTCGATAAGAAATGTTACTTTTTATTTATTAAATATCATCAGATATCCTATATAGAGATTATTTAAAGGCATAATAC
Organism: Acromyrmex echinatior; assembly: GCF_024713525.1. Classification (NCBI taxonomy): domain Eukaryota; kingdom Metazoa; phylum Arthropoda; class Insecta; order Hymenoptera; family Formicidae; genus Acromyrmex; species Acromyrmex echinatior. The sequence continues at coordinate 10,488,166 of NC_141866.1, forward strand.
AATTGCACAATTTTAAAACCCAATAAATAATCGTTTATTAGCGTTTAAGTAGTCATGAAAAAATACGAGTATGAGATAGAAATGTGGGGTTTCCAATTTTATCTCTCTCGACGATATATACAGCAGTACATATAATATAACAGTAATTCTCGTGTCCTTCACGATCAGTCTTTCCAGATGGTGTCCCAAAAATGTAATTACTTTCATATGCGTGGCTATAGATATAATCGGTCGATTTGGATGAAAATTGAAACGACCTGGAAAAATTTTCTGAAAATACCTTGATACCAACCATATCGCACGATTTCCCATTTCATACAAATCGAGTTAGCATAAAAATCATAAAAGCTATAACGGAAAGAGATCGCCATTATTGTTTAGTTTCAACTGAAATCGGTGACATTTAATCATATTGCCGAAAGTTATACAGAATTTTAACGAAATGTGTGCAATTATTGAAATACGTGAACAGATGAAAATAGCTTATATTTCATTTAGTAAATCTGAAATATTGTTATGATTTCGTCATAGCAACATTTCACTTTATTATTATTAAGCGTCTTGTTTAAAAAGTAATATATTAAAATTTTTAACAATTTTTATTTTTTAAATAAAAATAAAGATTCGTTTAAAAAGTTAATGTTTTTACATACTAATAATATATCTGTTGACCATCTTTTTTTTCATCTTTTCTTCATCAGTGGGTCGGGGAAAAAGTTTCTTCGTATTTTTTAATTCAAAATCGTATACAATATCTTCGTCAAAAATAAATGAAATTTCAATTTAAAAAGAGAGTTTTAAAGCTTGAAATCTCTACTTTCGAAAGATTACTATATTTTTTCAGTTTCTGTGAGTTTGATAATTTTTACATCAAAAAAACTCCGAGCTGAAAAAGATGAAAATTTTTCTTTTCACTTTGAGGGTCTCCCACGTGTCCAAAAAAAATTTACAAAAATTTTCGACTACCTATCGTGAAAGCTCGAAGCTTTTCCTACAAAATCATTTTTTAAAAATGTTCCTATGATTTTTTGTTACTGAGTTATTCAGTAAAGCGAATTAAGTAAAGGAACATTCTAACTTTGATTGCTCGTAACTCCGATAAAAATCATCACACCGCAATTTAAAAAACAGATTCTTAAAGCTAAAACTTTGCTCTAACGAATAATATAATTGTAACGAAAATTTTGCAACAAATGAAAAACTTTTGCGAAAAACTTTTTTTAAATACGAAGAAACTTTTTCCCCGACCTAATATATAATTATTAATATATGTATGCATAATAGAACATACATCTTATACGTATAATATTTTAAATTAAGTATATAATCTTTAGTAGATCTTCACAATCTTATTGGCAATAGTTGATCGAAGTTCAATGTGACATGATTCCGAGATTCCCTTTAAATTATAAAATCGCGTTACATTTGCTCTTTTACATTCACCGCACGTTATGTACAATATTGCGCGTTTACGTTTAAAGTCCCACCCCCGTAGACTAATGGGAAAACTAGCGTTGCGCGGGAGTTTTTACCGTTAGATTAAAATATGCAAATAATCCAGGACCGACGCGCTCGTAACTCGGTAGCCACCCTCTCCTCGAGCGTGCAACGTGTCGCGTCGCGGCGCCAACCCTCCCGACCACTCACGAATCCGCAAGCCATCCCACAAGCCACCCACTCGCTCGCGTCGTCTCACCCCTGGGCCCACGAGCCACCTCCCCTTCTAGCATAGAGAAATCCCGCGTGATGTACGTATTCGCCGTCGTGACACCCGGGAATACTCGCGGAGATTACGAGGGTGCAACGCGGGAAGTGCGGAATTACATTTTAATTTCATCGGTAGCACGCTTCCTATTACGAGTCCCTTTACCGCACCCGTACAATGTACGACATAAACTATCGGCGATTGAAACAACCTTTATCTTCGTAAAACAGGACGTTGGAAGATAATTTCTACGTGACAATTTTGCAAGTTCATTTGCACTATACACCGTCAGATTAGAATATTTTAACATTTTAACACATATAAGTTTTTAAGTCTCATTGCATATTGATATAGATATCCATTATTGATTGACTTTACATATTTTATTTCTAACTCTGCTCTTACTCGCCTTTGAATGAGAAAATAGTTTTTCAATTAGACCTCTGATGCATATTAACGAAGAATGTGCATCGATATGATGATTGTCATCATTAATTTTTGTGTTAGACTTAGAACGTGGCTTTCATTACATTAAGAATTATTGTACATGTTTGTTATCCGTTGAGGATATTATCATTAAATATTAAATATTAATCTTTTTATTTATTATTTTAATGGACTGGAAAACTAATATAAATAAAGAAAACACGTTTCCTATATATTATATTTTAACTAATTGGATACTAACACTCCAAAACCATTTTAAACCATTTTATATTTTTGACCTAATTTATTCGCTCATAAATTCTTTGACCTTTCAATTACTATTATTAAAATATTTTAAACTTAAATAGTAAACTTCTATATAATATATTGTTTTATTTTTCTATATCTGAATAATAATCATATAAATTTCTAATTTTATTATGTTGTTAAAAATATTATTTATTACTAATAAACTAATTAAATAATTAAATAATTCAAATATATTGTAATGTGTCCAGAATCTTGACGATATTCTAACCGTAAGATATAAATAATATTTTAATTCCATTACCTATATTGGAAATGGGGAAAAATATACATAATGCATATTATTACATACGATCAATTCACATAATCATAAGCATATTACATTCGTAATTTAGTAACAGCGTATAACCTATTATAATAATTTTCTACATCCCTCGCAAGATTATACACGTTTAAAATTAAAATGAGATTGTTAGGTGAACCGCTCTGCAGAACCGTGTAACGGGTAGACGTAAAACATGTACACATTACGTTCACACCATGACATAAACCGCCGCTAAACCGAGGTAGGGACCCAAATACAGGGTATATGTGGATGTACAATAGTTGAAAGTATTTTCTGTATGTGGATGGATAGTGTGCGAGAGCATCCATGGGCCACATAGGCGTTTTTGCTATGTGGCGGTGCATACGCGTACCATTTCTACTTGTTCGTGAATAGAATACGATCTACTGCACTATTCCGGTGTCCTTTTGAAGCAGCTCTCTCTCTCTCTCTCTCTCTCTCTCTCTCTCTCTCTCTCCCTCCTCTTTTTCTCTTTTTCTCACCTACTGTAATGAAGGTTGTAATTTCGACAACGTGCACCTGTTGTAATCTAGCGTCGAGGATTTTCGCCATTCATTCGAGCACTTCATGCGAGGAAACGTCGCGGCCTTTATTAAGTTTTTATCGTTGTAAATTCTTTCAATAAACGTCGGGCGTTGGAAGGCGCGAAAATCATAACGCTCGCTTTACGCGCGATGAAATCTCGCGTTGCGACTGTTGCGAGAACTATCGCGTGGTTAGATCCATAGTATGTTATGCGTTTTTTCTTTCTCTTTTTTTTTTTTTTTTTTTTTTTTACGTTTCCACAAACGCGACCGACTTCGGCTCCGCATCATAATGCGTGTCGTAAAAGTTTTACAGTACCACCCGTCGCGATTTCCAAGAGGGAATTCTACAAAGTTGCGCGATTCGTTCGAGCGTTTGCGGATTTTTGCTTGAGCATCGGATATCGTCTCTGGCAAGAGATCTCTCGCCTGAGTCGGAAATTTGTTTGACATCGTAAAAAAAATATGCTGTCGTTGTCGGAGAAATTTTTGGCAGGTAATAATACGACGGATCTCGATGGAAGATGCGCATATAAAACACAATCGTAAAAAAAGAGAGTTACATTTGTTCATTATTCTGTTCCTTTTTTCTAAAGTAGAAGGAGAAAGGAAACTTTTATCCCGTAAAACAGTTGCTACAGAATTAAAGTTAAAAGTTGCACGTTTAATCTTGACACGTCGAAACTTGCTCGCGGTGTTCGTCGCACTAACGAATCTCAAATTTTCATCACGTACCGAGGCGCGTTCATTTAAAGCGCGGTAAAGTTGGATCCGTGGGATCCGTACAATCCCACTGAATGTAATCGCGTGACTCAACCTGGTTAAATTATCATCTCCTACAAGGAGTAGCGGATACAAGCATCATCGCCACAATCCAAACATTTCTGAAAGCTTCGCATTTGGAATATCTCCAGCTCGATCGGTTACTCGACGGAGAGGATAACGACGTAAGGCGAAGTAAGAGACAAAGAGGAAAATCAAATATTTGCGAGCTGATGATGTAACTAAGAATAAAACGTTGTTGAATAAACTCCCCACATTAATCGTCACGTGTAATGTTATCCGAGGCATAATAGCCAAACCGAGAGAGAAAACGCGCAGAATTGTCCCGAAAAGTTCTGTACGGAGGCAGGCCGGGTTCCCTTCGCCTGAGTTTCATTGGTATTTCGCTGCATCAGAGGGTTCATACGCGGTGTGTTCACAGGCCGTATTTTCGTCGTCTCACTCGCACCCTCTGCTACCTCGTGTCTCTTTTTCCCTCTCTCATTTCCCGGTCGGCTGCTACTGTCGGGTTTCCAGCCCTTCTCTCATTAAATCATTTGTTCTCCGACGCGGACGTCGCGTCGCCGCCACCACCGCCGCGCTCGCCATTCCCGTTGGTGGTACAACGGCAAAATATCCGGACGAATATTTCGAGAATAAACGTCGACTCGTCTTTTCTTCTTGCGCGAGCTCACGCCTACGTCAAATTCATATCAAGGCGGTGTAAGCATAATTCATTATGATTTTCGCGCCATGCATCCGTCCGATTTATTCCCGTGGAATATTTCTGGATGAATAATGTATACGTATTCATTCTCGTGCAATATGTCGTATTTTAAGGAAAAGTTTTCTGTATCCCCTATTAACATCGTCATGCATTTATAGGAATCAATTTTCGTAATACTTAAACCTCTGTCCTTCTATTATTTTCTACTGTACAATTTAGGGGTGTAGATATATTTTAATTATCTAAAAGTACAAAAATATGAAAAAGAGATTAACGAATAAAAAGAATTCAAGTCTAATGATACAAGTTATTCCGTTATTTATATTATCAAGTCTATCACGCCATGAATTATGTCAAACATTTTTATATCGTAGCCATAATATTTAAAAATTATTTAGATTACAAATCATTTATCCAATATATATGACTTTACATTTAAAGTATGATTTGAAGTTAACTTTTGCAAACCGATGATACGGCAAAAATGTATAATACGTAATGTAGGAAAAATTAATTATTAGTATAACTTCCGTAAAGAGCAGTAAAAATTATTTTATATTCGCAAATATCACGAACGTGCTGATTTTACATGCTGGTGAAAATACCGTACGTTATAAATATTGGATAATACTGGGTAATTGCGTGTAATACGCAGGTGCATTTTCGCATTTACTTATTTTCGTAATTTTTTTCACAAAACCACAATTCTCATGACAGTGAGCAACCTCAATCGACGATGCTGGATACGCATCGTCCGTTCGGATTATGATGACCCATCACCATGGTCAGCTCGTTCAGTTTCGATTTATGGATAACCGATAACCGGATTCGTTCGCCCCTGCTGCCCTTCCTCGTGCAATTCTTTCGGCCACCATGTCAGTTCTCCGCCGTGTGTGCTTTTTACGAGGCTGTACGATAACATCGTGGAGCTACGTCAACAAATTTTTCTCGAACATTGTTCTTCTCGCCGAGAAAGTTAATCGGCTACGAATTGATCTTATGATTCTTGATATTTTTTTACAAAAACCCTTTTATATAATTAGTTTGTTTAAGTTTTTTGCAATAAAAATATCATACACAAAAGACATTATTAATTGAACTGATTCTATATACATATATAACCATTATATAATATATACTTCTATATTTCTTATATTTTTATCTTTAATCAACAGACAATTAATTTATTAATAATGAAATAATAAAACAAATGAATAAATCAAAGTTAAATTTGCACTTAAAAATTTCGTTTTCCAAATAATTGTTTTCTTTTTAATAAAGAGAGAAGGGAGAAAAGAGAAATAAATTTTCAAATAATTCGTTATTAATGTTTCACGGAATAAAAGATGAAATATTTAAATAGAACGATCACTATCTTTCTATGGCTTTACAAAAAAGCAACATCGATGTATCAAGCGATCGACAAAATATCTCTCCAAACAAAATATCCTCCCGAAATTCCCGTATACTCTTACCGTCAACTCGCTTGCCCGTTTAGAAAGCTAGGTCGACCTTCGTGCGCCGTTTTGTTACACTCTGACACAAAGGAGGACATCGAAATGCCAATGTCCAATGTCGGTGTGAATACGTCGATGAATGTGGCAAGCGAGAACGAGCGAAATATAGGTAAGCGAGTGAGAAATATCAGCGCAGTATTGCTCTAACGCTTTAAAGCGCGGATTATCCTTGCGGCTTAAATTCCCTCCCTCTAGTCTCGCCGACGCGACGTCAGCGAGATGGTATAGCCTGTATAAGTCCTCGTTGCATTTCTCCTCGTGGTTGCTACTGGAGACTCGAGCGTTCTTTTTTCTTTCTTTCTCCTTTTTTTTTTGTTGCCGTAAAACGACGCGCGCGAGAGTTGCCGCGAGATTACAGCGAACAACGGACGGAGTTTCGCGCTAATGTTATTAAAAAGCATCCTGAGTGGAAATCCCAACGCGCGTGACGATATACGTTGCGGCTTAAAATTCTTGTCCGATTATGAGATAGGACTATGAGGATTTGATAACGTTCATCGATTATCTAATAAGTGAAATAGGATTGGCCAAGTCGAGAAGCGCTGGATTGATCGCCCGATTTAAGTGAACCATAAAGAAATCTGTAGAGTTTCGTAGTATAGGCATATGAGAAAATGACGAGTAAAAACGTTGCATACCTATATGTATTAATTCACTTGATATCTAATTAATATAGTTAATTACTCAAATGCTAAAGAAACAGACAAGTCTGTATTTAAACACATGCCAAACTGTTGAGTATACGCAATCCGCAGCGTTCTCGTACATGTCCCCGCTAGGGAATGAAGCGTTTTTTTAATCAACGCCGACCAATGGTCATTACGACGTCCTTTTAAAGCCCTATAACGTATCGGGTCGAGTCAGGGCGAGTTGAAACACGGGGCGCGAGAGAACGAAATGACGAAAGCGAAAATATCGCCGCCGCCGCCGCCACCACCCCCTCGAACCTCGAAAAGAGTCCCTTCGTTATGGCCGACCGTATTTCACGTCGTTAACGAGCGTCGCCGCGTTTTGTCGGCGATAAACTCGCGACAGCTACGACAGATACGAGGATGAATGCCGTGCTCTACGCGGATTGATGGGGAACATCAAGCGCCGGTCAACGATTACCATATTCTGAGTGACGACGTCCGCTCGTCGAAAATCGAGGAAAAAAATCTCAGTCATCTCCGGGTAGTTTCACGGAAATCATGGAAATCGAAAGAAGAGAGTCTAAAATATGATTTACAAATATATGCACTCTTATTTCGTATCGCGAATCATCCATCTCAAAGCTTTGATAATCTTCTGTATTAAAATAATTCGTTTCTTTATCGATAATTTTCTAAAATAATAAAACGTGAAACGTCAATATAAACACAACGGAAAGTGTACATAATACGTTTTGGATAAGATATTTTCTGGATATTTTATATCTCTTAAATTCGCAGTAGTTTCTAAAATAAAATTTTTTTTATCCATGTGTCTAAAATATTGAAATTATATAAGAAAACTTTTAAGGATTAAATATTGGAATTTTTAAATTTAAATAGATCTCAAATCAAGGTGGTTCAGGATTAGATTTTTCAAATTTTCAAATTAGTACTTTGTAATGAACTTGATAAGGTTATCAAATTATTATCAGATGTTTGACAACCCTCTCCATGTGCACCGAATGTTGTCCGACCATTAAGAATACTTAACATATGATTAATAACATAGACTCACGAAATAAAAGAGCACATAAATCATAGTATTATAGTTGAATATGCAATAATTCATGCTACGTGAACACATTTAATACAGTCTGTCTTGCAGAAGACATCGCGCTACAATATGGTTATGCGACTCAATCGATGATGAGAATTTATGCGACGATGGTTATTATATTCTAGATAATTTAAATAATGAATCTTTTCCCAGTTAATGATGATAACTCTATCTTGTTCATTCGGCATTTCCCAGAAACACTGTTACATTTAAAGTATCTCAGGACTGCAAGACTTTTTTTCCAAAGAAACATTACAATATAAAAAGAGACTAAATAGTTGAACTGTCGATATCTTTCCTAATTAGACTTCTTGCACGGGGACTGCTCCAAAAGTTTTTCCTACTAAATAAAAAGTCATGCTCAATTTACGCAACTGTATTCTCTGGAGAACTTAAACCTATATTACTGAAGTACGTTAATTTCTACTTTTTCCGTTTGCATAAAAAATAAAAGTTAAGGTTGATGAAGGATAGTTTTTTTTTCTTTAGTTTCAGCTCTCTATTTAGAGATATTACGTTCATTTAATATATCATATAACATTTGCACACCCGCGCGCATATTCATGTGCATATATTCTAATCATAATTCACTAAACACAATATATATCATTATAATTTGTAATGCAAACCTTTAACCACTAACGCAGTGGGGAAATAACTGTTTCTGACCTCTCACATTTGAATTCATAATTGCGTCAGCTGATAAAGTTCGCTTAGAAATGTAACTGAGAGAGAAGTTTCAGCAATTTGGATATACCATTGAGAAGTTAGGATTGGTGAAGACGTAGAGCACGAATCAGTAGATCAGAAGTGCTTTCCAATTAGTACTGCACTCGCCTAGTTTACAAGAATTTCGAAAACTATTTAAAATCAGTAAAGACATATCACTTTCCTTATTTATTGACTGCATAATTTACGCAAATTTCTACTGTTGAAATAATAAATTATATGAAATTTACATAAACTTTCGCTTATGCATTTCCGCCTCCTGCCGGGAATATTTTTCTGAATCCTGAACCCTTCTAATAAATAAAATAGAGAATGATAAACGCAATCATTGAGTTTAAGCGTACTGTGAAGGTAGTTTGAAGCGTACACTAAGAAGATTGAAAAACTTATCGAGATCTGTCGATATCTAAAATGCTTTTAAAGCGGTTATATTGAAATAATAAATTATGGAAAATATTCATATTGACTTTTCAACGTTTACTCCAATTATCGCAACGTGGACGGATGCTTGTTTAAAACAAATAATAATAATCGATTTTATTAAAGTTTCTAGAAAAAATAAATTGAACAATTCACGAATTCTTGTTGAATTTTACTGCAACAAACATAATTATTATATTATTTGCAAGCGTTGTTAACAGAGACAAAAATGACGTTTAAAGATTGGTATTTTAACAAATATTAACAAGTAAACTTAAGATTTTAATTTCAATTTCATTCTAATTGCAAATTCGATTGTACAAAAAATTTATTTATACTTTGCCAGGAATTTGGTAATTTCACCGCAGCGCATCCTAACGTAACGAAGCTTTCGGAAGAGATTTTGTCCCAAAGGGGATGGTCGGGTATTATCTCGCATAGCCCTCGCCTACTCCCGAAGGTAACCTTCGAGACTTTCCTGCATTAACTCGTTTCAGTGGCGCAAACAATTCCGGGCCGGTCGTTAAGGATCCGTTACTACTAGCCGCTTGAGAAGCGAGTGCTTTTGCTCATTGGCCACTTAGTTCTCGACTTGTGTCGCTGATAGTTTAATTAAAAATCGTCAACTTCCAGGATATCACAGCAGACGAGAATAATACAAACTTAAGAAACGTTGGAAATTATATTAACTATTCATAAAGCTGAGATGAATAAAATAACTTAATCTTCTTGAATTATTATATAATCGTAAAGAGTTGGCACAATGTTAAAAAAATAATCGCCATTATCCTTTGCACAATTATAGTCTTAAATGTTAAAACAAAGGACTTGTTATCGAAAATAAAAATCAAATCTCAGATACATAAATAATGACATTTTCGATTCTCTAGTTAAATTCTTCACGCTTTATAATCACGTAAACAATGTGGCAAACTCATTACAAACTTTTTAATTGCTTCTCATTATCAGAACGCCTTAGTCTAGATGCAACGAACGTCGCCGCAATTTTAAACGAGAAAGTCAACTTAGCTTCAAGGTACAATTTTGCAGATTTATGTAACTTGGTGGGATTCAATTGCAAACGCGTTACATACGCTTTAGCAGGGAGCTTAGACGAGGTTAAATGGGACGCTTAACGCACGGCGTCAGGGACGTAATGGCGTGTGTAGTAATAGTAGAAACGGATTTGGCCACGACCACGATGATATATTCGTTTCATTAGCCAAGCTTAGTGTCCCGGAGACCCTACCAGTCGCAATCCTTCCGTCGAAGAAGATCTACCCGTATTTACGATACCCAATCTCTCCTAAGCAGTACATTCTTCAAGAAATTTATCGCATTTGCTATAACTACTTCAAAAAAAAAAAAAGAAAGAAATCTCAAGAATTATCTCGTCAATTTATGCATTTCGTAGGTAACTGAAAACGCTTTCAATTCCGGAGTTGAAAGTATCCTCTTACTTTCCGCGTATCAAAAGCTCGTAGTGCTGTAAGGAGACTTTACAGAGTGACGTATGCCAAATGAGAACAGATTGAAGGATTAGGATACACATACGTTTCGGTGCCCTCGTCACGATTAGAGAACGCGATCAATTACGCTTAATTACAGAAATTACATTACAGGATTTCGTGCAAACTCCAGGAACGTCGCAAACACGTGATCGCAAGTATGCAAATGCGCAAGGTTCTTGCGCGATCTTAAATCGCAACGAGATTGCATGATCTTAAAACAATTATCGAATAATAGAGTGAAAGATTTAGCTTGTCAGTATTTGAAATAAGATAACGAAAATTGTATACAAGTTAGGTAAGTGTGGATTCGCACTACTGGGTGAAATGATAGTCATTTAACATTCCTCCTTTAAAGATTTACGATTAATTATTATCGGATCGTATTAAGACGCGTATCTCATTTATCTGTCTATCGACTTTATCTATGACGTATTCCGAAATTACACAGTTTTCGAATTAACACGACTGACGGTCTTGACAAGATATCACACAAGTATCCAAGATAATCGTCAAGACGTCATTAATCATATTGCGAAATTATAAAGTTAAAATAAATCATAACATTTTCCTCGATATCCAGCTATAAAACTTTTTTAAATTTAAGTAAGAAACTCAACATTTCCCTTAATAATGTATGCACATTTTTTTCATCATCATTTTCAGTTTCGCATTTTGCATTTACACCCGAATTTTAACAACGAATTTAGAGTTGAACGTACTTTTAATGTTAAAGTCTGAATGTTATTTTGTCGCATTACTCAGCAGATTTGGACAAGCCATTTATTTACAGCCAACATTAATCTAGTGAACAATCACGTCATGATTTGTGAAGAAGTCCTATTTCGCTATTCAACGATCCTGAAGGCTCGAGGATCGTGGTAAGCTGTTTCTACCCTTTGTCGTGTTATCCGGAAACTACGGACTCGCACGGATTATCTGAAGAAGGTTCTCTCGTTCCTCAGGTTGGATGGGGTCGACCGCAGGTTTACGTCAGATTGAGACGAACTAGAGCGAGCTGGACGAACGCGGAGGAATATCAGCGGGAGGGAGAAAGGAAGAGAGCGGAAAAGCTGCGGAAACGACGATGCGGAAGTGGAAAAGCTTCCATTGAGAAGGGAGAAGGGATAGGGCAAGAACAGGCAAGCGGAAGACAAATAAAGCGAAGTGACGGGATTTGACGATGTAAAGGAAAAGGAAAAGAAGAAAAAACGAGGATCGGATGAGATGCAGAAGCGAGACTGCGAGCATTAGGGAAATTGAAACGGTTTTCTTTATCTTTTAAAGTCCTAGCTAAAGATAAGGGTTCGTGAAAGGAAAGCATACGTCTCTCGCCATCGATGGCGGTCAACAGGCTCTTTTGTTACATATGTTCTTCCGATAGACATATCTAGCACGTACTGATTTCTCATAAATATATACGCATGATGCTAATATCGAAAGCAGCAACACGTTCTTTTTTTTTTTTCAATCGTAATCGACAGATGCTTAGCAGCGCGGAAAATGAAATTGCAAACGTATCGAGAGTTGTGGAAGTGAATTAATAACTTGATAGATAATTAGTATTCTGTAGACTTTTCATGGGGATAATGATAAATATCAACGTGATATTGACGGTTCCGGCCATTATAGTTATTAATTAAAGGGCGTGTAATTCACATTAATATTATATCATTACATACTGAAGTGCTTGATTCGCGTTGGAATTGTAATCTAATTGTGTGTATTGTAGCGTATCAAATGTCAATGTTAAATTGCATTCCTCTCAGACAATCACTCATAATTTTCCGGCATTATTAATAATTACCGTACATTTCAATAACTATATTTTTGAGCGTACAACTCAGATTATAAAACTCGCGCACTTATTATATCTCGATAATTTCTACTTTATTACGTATCAAATTTTCAATCGCTTATCCGATCTCATGAAAATATACGTTATAAAAATACTGAGATAATTAAATTTCTTCCTCACTATCACATATATATAATATCACATATATATAATAATTAATCAAGGACACCTCACAACAGCTGTTCTCGGTCAAACGAAAATTTTATTAGTGCGCAGCACTCGCACAAGAGTCCAAGATACTATTGCGAATCCTGGACACTCGACGTTTTGGAGAACGTGGTGTTCGGCACAGTGAGTCACAGCGAATCTACTCGCGCGAGCTGTGAATATGGCCGTGCATTTCCACACACGTTTGTAATCTCACGCACATACCCACACACACACGAATATATGGCCTCTATCTCGGTATTTACGATACCGCTGGAGCACGCACGTGCGTATGATGTACGAACCACGGTAAATCTCGCAACAGCACAGCAGCGTGCACCTCCCCTCCCCCCCCTCACCCTTCCCCGGGGGGTTGTAGGTACCTCTGGCTCGAAGGGTCGGTTCGGGGGAGGTTCGGCGGCGAGGGCATCACATTGGACCTATACCTACCTACCTACCCCGCTTTTGGTATTCATGCTGACAGGTCGCCTTTATTGACTGTGGATAAACCGTGCGAGAGCGACTGCCGTCCGGATAGCCGTGCGTGTCTCGACAGTGTAGGCGGGCATACACGTGTGCGAAACACGCACGCGAGTGCGGAGTAGGAATGGCGGTGGGCGAAGAGAAGAGAAGAGAAGAGAAGAGAGCATCATAGGTGGGTAGGCAGAGGCTGCTGCGGTGGTCGCATTCGTATGCCGGCGGCACGTTTGGCAAATACGTGAAGGGCTTTGGTTTTCTACCGCGAGAATCAAACGATGCTGTCGTATTCCAAGCTCGCCAGACGACCACCATCTTCTTCCTCAACCGCCTCCATCTCCGTCTCCCCATAATTTGGCCTTTAATATTATGGGCAATTGATCATAAACCATTTGCTAAACAGCATTTTTCCGCAATGCAGTAAAAAAGTATTAATTCTTATTATTAGTTTCAAAGTTACATTGTGTTGGCGACGGTCAATATTTCAATCACCTAATTCACTTCACACAATC